>NW_015639767.1:233054-253688 GCF_001515625.1 Sinocyclocheilus rhinocerous | reverse complement strand
TGAAAATAGTCCCCAGCACACTCCCTGTGCAAGCAGGTGGTCACGTTGGTTATGTTGACGGAAGTTAGCCTATTTTCAGGCGCTGCGAAATATCATTTTCTGTCGGACTTAGTACACGATGTAACTACAGAAGAGTCAAGTTGTAAATAGGAAAAATATCGAAACTGTTTGGTCATTTTTGAGCGAGATGCTAACGGTCTAATCAGATTCAATGATCTATGCTAAGCTGCAGCTAAAAGTGCTACCGCCAGACCCGGAGATCGGCTGAATGTGATCGGTAAAACTCAACTGTTTAACTCTAGGGGAGTTGGAAAATGAGCCTATTTTCAAAAATAGTGGCGTGTTCCTTTAACCACACATTCTCTGGTGTCAGTTAATGGTCACATGACATGCCAATAAACAAATATAATACTTTTTTAGTAAGTGTTTTTGGATTGTTTTTAATTTAAAACTATTTATTTACAGTGTAGGACTGCACAATTTGGTCTATAAATTATAGGCCTATTATGAGGGGTGCACATAAGTGGTACGCAGGTGCGCATGCACGACCAAATTAAGAAGTGAGCTGTGTAAATAAGTTCAGACCGCTCATTTGCATACCGACATGGTTGACAGCTGTTTTAGACCGATAAACTGTAATACTGTATAAGAGTTCTACTGATGAACATTTCATAAAAACATAAATATATTACTATTGTAATAGCACAATTTATTAAAAAAATGAATATTTATATCTTATAAAAATATATCTTATTAGTAATTTTATTTTACACTATGTAAGTTTCAGTACTAGCATGTCTTTAAATCTTCACTTTCAAACGTTTAAACCCTCAAAAAATTATAGTAAAAATGATAAATTATAGGCCTATTATGATTATTTTGTCGTATTGCTATTTGAACTGCGATGATGAACGTTTCATGTCATAAGAAAACATCTCGTATTGCTGCAGCTGAAATTTTTTTTTATTTGGATTCGTTATTGCTTGTAAACTGTTCTTTGTTGTTATTATTATATATATATTTAACTCTAATTATAAAGAAATTAAGACAGGATAAGTGTTAATCAAATTTTATTTTCAATTACGATTTTGGCTTTTAAAAGCTTTGAAAACAAAATAATCAAGATAAAAGCATATAGTAGGTTTTTTATTTTCTTAGTAAGTTGTGGAAGTGTACTTAACGTCGCTGTCTTTATCTAATTTATTTTTATTTATTATTTTTACATTATTTAAAGTTATGTATATTTATAGACTACTGACTACCAAAAGATTTAAATATATTAATTTAACATAATAATTATAGAAATATATTATTGTAATAATAGAATTGTATTTAAAATAAATAAAAATTATTTGATAAGTATATTAATAATACAATTATTTTACACTGTAATTTACAATACTAATATGTTTAAATTCTTCACTTTCAATTTTAAAAAAGCATCATATGACCCCTTTAAACCTTTGGCAAAAAAAGCCGGCATTGAGTAAGTCTGTGTTTAGTTGACAGCAGGTTTATTATAAATGCTTCTTGTTACAAATTGAAAGTCCTGAAAACTTATGCACCAAAATCATGTGAATGTGAAAAAGCTGTCCTAACGGACGTTGCATTCCTAAACCTACATTATAAGTGACATGCAGAGATGGAGTTTGTGTGGAGCAGCATTTACTGTGAACCGAGACACTGAAAGCACCAGAACAGAGTGTAAAAGAACACAGTGTTGTCGTTTTTACTGAATGCAGCAGGTTTCGATGTGAGGCGTCAGAGTTTAGCGCAGTACTGTGGGGTTTAGTTTCGGGTGGAGTTGCTCTCACTCTCTCAAATTGCTGCTCCTCAGACATGAAACGTGGTGACATTAATAGCTCTTGTCCTGAGGGTCGGGAGTGTCTCTCCTGCGCTGTAGACACCCGTGTGAATGTGTGCTGTGATCTGTGTCCTACAGGACCCTCAGTTCATGGAGCAGGCCTTGACTAACGCTCTGCTGATGGACGCTGTGGTCGGCAGCCTGCAGTCACAGAAAGCCATCTTCGCAGCTACCAAACTGGCCTACTTTGACAAGAAGAAGCTTGAGGGTGTGTATCACTCAATAAGTGCTGTTCTGAAGAACCACATTTACTCCAGATTTCTTACTGTGGCTTTTTAGTTAATGGCTGAACGTGCATAATTACTGTAAGTTATGCACGTATGCACACACACACACTGATTACACTGTGTGTGTGTGTATGTGTGTGTGTGTGTGTGTATATTAGTGCTGTCACTCAATTAAAAAAAAGTAATTAATTGCTCGTTTTTTGGTAATTAATCAAGATTGTTATACAATTATAATTATCTATAGAATTTATCTAAAAAATCTTATTTTTATATAATTTTTTAATTAATTATTTTCATAATATTTTAATGTGTGTATATACATACATTTTACTTATTTTATTTATCAAAATGTTTGTTTTATTTGTTTTTCAATTATATTTAAAGGAAATGCACATTTTAAAAAGAGGGTTTCTTAAGTTCAATAAATGCATGATGCTTTCAGAGAAAATGACTAATTATGTAACGAGTAAATGTAATGTAATCATTGTGATCTCAATATTTACCAGAATACTCCTGATTTTGATTATTTGCGATAAATGAGCAGTCTGAAGGCATTAGTTGGACCTAAAAGCAGCAAGCTACAAAAACTGCAGAGTATACATAATAAATTACCGTTTTAGTATTTAGTGACTGTATTTGTCTCTGGGTTTATTGTAGTGCCCATGATGGTCCCTAAAACTACATCTGAGACCCTGAAACACAAGATCAACCCGTCTCTGGACCAGACGGCTCCTCAGGCGGTGGATGTCCTGCTCTACACACCTGGTAAGTCTGCTGAATGCCTTTTGTGTTTAGCAGAATAAAGAAAGGAACGCAGTGTTCAGTATTTATCTGTTTAAAAAAGACAAAGAGCAAAGCCAAACACATGTTTGTTTCATATCAAAGTGGCTTTCGCGTTCAAGTTTCTCCCACCCAGATCAACCAGTTTCACCTGGTGTTTCCACAGACGTGTCACTGGTGTTGTGCAGATGGGTAGTATGTTACTCCAGTGACCTGTTCACATGTTTCTGTGCGATCCTGCAAGCATGGAGAAGAACAGGTTTACCAATCAGATTGGCAGAAACCGCCCAGGGCTGAGTTTCCATCCTCACTTATTTTCTTTCCAGTGTATGATTACGACATATTTGCCCTCACTCATTCAGGACGGACTCGTGACTTGTGCATTAATGTCATTATGATTTCCTCTGAGTGACGTACTGTAAGTGAACTGGGTGAAACACAAACCTTTGTTTAAGGATCTGAAGCACTTCATTCTTTACCGTGTTTGTTAAAGGCGTAACGAAGCTAAACAAGCACAACTCCAGGTCAGGTTATGGGGTTCTTTGATTTCAGGGTGCTTTCAGAGACTAGATTGCTGAGATCAGATAGAGCTGTTTATGCCATAAACATCTGGAATCTTTTTCTGATTCCAATTAAACTCCAAGAATTCTCATCTGAAGACAGATTTTCTTTTTTTCCTTTTTTTTTTTTTTGTTGCATTTAAAATGGTTTTATTATTTGGGTTTTTGTAGGGATATATACATTTTTTATATATATAGTATATTATTATTTAGATTTTCTGAAGAATGCATTTTAAAACCAAGCAAGTTTCATCCAATGCAATATCTGCCTATTCCATTGTTTCTGTTGTAATTATAACAAAACTGAATATTTTTAAACCTTTTTATTGATGTATTGAATTAATCAACCATGGATTCATCATGTGTTTGGAACTTTTTACCGATTCAGATCTGATGAGCTCCAAGAGTTCATTGTTTTAAAAGCATCTTATATAATTGTATTAATTTTGCATTAATGCATAGTTAATGTACTTTATTCCAGAACTGTATGTTCTTCAATAAAGACAGTAGTTATTGAGACAAAATAAAAATAAATGTTTAGTTTGCATATTGATAGCATTTTAATTCTTTCATTAGAATTTAATTAATTCGATTTATTTAATATATGAATATTATATATTCTTTAATGTAAATATTCATTAGAAGCACTGTGCTAGGGTATTGCTGCTAGATGGTTGCTAGGTTGTTCTGGATAGTTGCTAGGTGATTTCTTACTGTGTCATGTAAAATACATCCTGCAGCCTCAAATGTTTGTGATATTCTGGCTCAATAAAAAGCCACTCAGTGCATTTAAGCTGTGGAATAATATCACTCAGTGTGAATTTAGACCAGGGCCACGGTATGATCGGCATAGTCTTGTGAGCTTTTGATTTGTTCGGTTTCACTGCTGTCAGCCATTGATCAAGGACTTGTCATATGACTCTGATAAGAATCACAAATCAGTTTTCAGTCTTTCTGTTGCGGAACATAAAAACACCGTCCTGCTCCTGTTGGTTCAGCTGAACGCAATAGCAAAAGTCACATGCTTTCTTTCCACGTCTGAGGAGTGACGTACTGTAAAAGATCTCCTAAAACCTGCCAAGAACATTTACAGGTCATATTCCACCACAAAATCATGAGAAAGAAATAAGGAAATATATCTTGCATAAAGAAAGCTTGTTTGTAGGAGCATTAGGATTTTTTACTTTATGAAAATTATGCATATTTTCCCCCAGAACTGTCATTACTGTAATACAAAATATATTATTATTCATTTTGTGAAGCATTTATACATAATGTGGTACTGCCTTTAATTCATGCTCATTTAAATGAAAAAAAAATCATTGATTATATTACATTAATAAGAATGAGGGGGACAAATGTGGTTATTAGTTATTATGAGAATAACGCCATAATACCAAAAAAAATATTGATCCTTCATTTTATTTATACAAAGCATATTTTTATTATATAACCTGTTTGGTAACTTTATAATACCATTTATAATAAATCATTAACAAACATTATATAATGTTTAACAGGTCATTAGTTAATATATAGTCACATAGCTAGAAACATGAGATAATGTGATTGTTAATGTTTACTAATAAACTTATTAAACCGTTCCTAATGATTAACAGATCCTTATTTCATGTAAATGAATATGGTTATAAATGCCATTAAACTTTTAATTCATATGATCATGCACTAAATCTACAAATGATTTTAACAGATGATATACAATGATTTAAAGCTGTTGCTAATGCACAACATTTTTGCTGCTGTTGAGGGGTGATACGGGTAAGGTTAGGGACAGGTTTGGTGGAATGGGTAGGTTTACGGGTTAGTTAAGAGGTCAGGGGTCAATTTGAGGGAACACGGTTCAAACTGTTTATATTACATTGTTTTGATAAATGAAGTAGTATTTTCTTGAAAACTGATTTGTTTTCTCCTGTTGATGTATGAAGGAATATCCTGTTCAGTAATGATATATACAGTAGTATACTAATATAAGCGTTGAGGTGATAAAAACAAGATTTGCACGCAGATTACAATGTGCGGGATGTCTTTAGCAAGCATTTAGCTAAACCTAACTAAGCACCCATTACACAAACAGCAGCTAGAAGTCCAGTGCACATAAAGATACTGAACGATTAGTAAACGTTTATAAACATTTACAAATAATGAATAGTTTCCACTTTAGATTGGGTACTGCTAAAACATGAACAAATAATTAAGAAATTTGTAACACTCCAAAGAGAAAGGAAAACTTGAAATCGCATCATATGACCCCTTTAAGATTTGAAAATACGCAACAAACGCAGGCCAAATATATGACCTTTACAGACTGTGATTATAAAATAATGAATATGTCAACATTAATAGTTTGTGAAGTGCTTAAAATGCATTTGTAAATGTACAAAAAGATCATAAGGTAATATGTGAACTGAAGTTTAATGGCATTCAAAAGTACATTAACAAATAAGCTTTCAATCGTTGTGTAATTTCTGAATATAATTAAAAAATTGCTTGTTCGTTTGAATTGAAAGTTCAATGACATTTGTAAGCATTAACTAATGATCCATTAAGCATTATATAATGTTTGTTAATGGTTTATTAATGAAGCTTTTAATCACTGAAAGCCATCTGTTAAAATAATTTGAAGATTTAAAAAAAAAAGTCCATGATCGTATGAATTGAAAGTTTAATGACATTTGTAAGCTTTTCAATTTACATTAAAGAATGAACTGTTCATTTAAGTTTATTAGTAAACATTAACATGCATGCACATTATATCATATTTCTAACTATGTGACTATATATTAACTAATGATCCGTTCAGCATTATATAATGTCTGTTAATGATTTATTAATGAAAGTTATTATAAAGTGTTACCAATAAAAAATAAATAAATACTGCTACTACTAATAAAAATAAATAAATAAATAAACATAGAGGGGATAAACAACAGCTCACCTAAGAGAAAGAACAGAAGAACAGAAGATCTAGTCGTGTTTTTTGTCAGATTGACCTTATTGTGTCGCAGGATGTTATTATTTAGCACAGATGTAGGTCTCACTCAGTGTATGTAGACACGCATCCTCCCTCAGCTTGTGTAAGTTTTCTGGTAAGGGGTCTGTGACACAGCAGGGAGGATTTTACCACCGGTTAGAAGGAAACTGAATCGTTATGAAAGCCAGAGACATCGCTTGTGTGTTTTTTAGGGCAGCTGGGCGTTTCGGAGCTGGACGGCGGTGGAAACCCAAAGCTGTGGTGCGCTTTGAGCGATGGGAAGGTGCTGGTGTTCGACGCGGCCAGCTGGTCCATGCAGCACAACTCTGTTCAAGTGGGAAAGTCCCGTCTGGTGAGGAACCCTCTCTAGATAGATGAAATGACCTGCGTTTCCTTGCCTCACACTTATCACCGCCTTATCAGACATGAGAGGCTGATTATTAGACAACAACAGCAATATGTTAAAAGACAATGCTCGATAAATAAAATAAAT
This sequence comes from Sinocyclocheilus rhinocerous, assembly GCF_001515625.1. Taxonomy (NCBI): domain Eukaryota; kingdom Metazoa; phylum Chordata; class Actinopteri; order Cypriniformes; family Cyprinidae; genus Sinocyclocheilus; species Sinocyclocheilus rhinocerous. The sequence continues at coordinate 246,772 of NW_015639767.1, read as the reverse complement.
ACTTAAAATAAAAGCATCCAAGTAATATAGTTCATTAGTATAAAGACTGCAAACAATTTGCTGCATCTAAAAGCATTAAGATTTTTGACTTTGTGACAATTAAGCAAATTTTCCCCACAACATTAAAATGCAATAATAATACAAAAAATACTCCTGTACATAAGCAAAATGTTGTTTGTGCATTACCCCGCATGCTACATCTATGACAATTTTTCTCCTTGTTTTTTTGGTGTTGTTTTTTTTTGACTCCACCACTTTACTGTGATGCATATAGTCATGGAAACTATTAGTGCACTTATAGTAGTGCTGCCCCCTGCTGGTTACTGTATTAACACACACTTGTTTTCACTCCTGTCAGAATTGCATGCTGGCAGTGAACCAGCAGCAGCTGTGGATCGGCTCAAAGGATTCGTTCATTTACATCATAAACTCGCGGAGCGTTTCCTGCAATAAACAACTGACGGAGCATCGCGGCGAGGTCACGGGACTCGCCCTAGAGGAGAGAACTGACAAATTCAGGTAACGGAGACAAAAAAAGGACTGGCAATAAATGGAATAGTTCACCCAAAAATAAAAATATACTGCCCCTTAGGCCATCCAAGATGTAGATGAGTTTGTTTCTTCATCAGATTTGGAGAAATGTAGCACTGCATCTCTTACTCACCAATGGGTCCTCTGCAGTGAATGGGTGCCGTCAGAATGAGAGTCCAAACAGCTGATAAAAACATCACAATAATCCACAAGTAATCCACACCACTCCAGTCCCTCAGTGAACATCTGGAGAAGCCAAAAGCTGTGTGTTTATAAGAAACACATCCATCATAAGACGTTTTAACTTTCATCTCTTTTAGCAAAATTCCAGTCCGTAATCCATAATAACGCTTCCTCCAGTGAAAAAGTCCATCTCCTGTTGTTTCTCACATCAAAATGCACCCACATATTTGTTTAGAGCTATGCTTGATCTGTGCAGATTTCTCTCCTGATTCAGACGTGACTACTTTTTCACTGGAGAAAGCGTTATTATGGATATTTTAGCTGGAAGCAAAGTTAAAACGTCTTAATGATGGATTTCGTTTCTTACAAACACACAGCTTTTGGCTTCACAAGACATTAACTGATGGACTGGAGTGGTGTGGATTACTTGTGGATTATTGTGATGTTTTTATCAGCTGTTTGGACTCTCATTCTGACGGCACCCATTCACTGCAGAGGAGCCACTGGTGAGCAACTGATGTAATGCTGCATTTCTCAGAATCTAGACATCAATGCTAACTGATTAGAATTTTTGACCTGCTGTCTGTGACAGTCAGACGGTGGCGTACTCGTGCAGTGACGATTGCAGTGTGATCGTGTGGGACGTGTCCACGCTGCAGGTCAAACGACAGTTCAGAGTCTCCTGTGACAGACTGCAGTCCATCCAGATCCATAACGGCATGCTGTGGTGCTGTAAGTCTGCCTCTCGTACTACTACAACTCCAACAAATGCTCGTTTCTATTATATTAATGAATGAATTTACGGTTTTAACCAAAACAGTTTTGAAGGGCCTAAATCATTGACCGAAATGGTCACTTAATTAAACCAAGATTTTTTTAGTCTGTGATATTTTCAGTTGATTCGAGAACAAAACTTCACTAAACTTCATTTGTAGCATGGCTCTCATCTAATAATCGCATTAAACTTTGTGCTTTGTTACTTTTGAGATTTTGACTTTTAATCAGCTAGAATTTTGCTAAATATATGCACTATATTACATATTGATTATGATTTTACTTAACCTGTTGTCTTAATTATTTAATGTATGTTTGAATAAATCTGTCATGAAAACAAGTTTTATTACAGCCACATTTTAAATGTTTACATTTAAATAATGAATTGGAGTAGAAATATAATAATATCATTAAAAAGGTTTATTTAAAAACTGCCTGTGCAGTTCAAATGTTTATATGCAGTTCAGTTTTTATTTGAGTGTGGATTATAAAACAAATGAGATTAAGATTAAAGGGATAGTTCACCCAAAAATGAAAATTCTGTCATTAATTACTCACCCTCGTGTTGTTCGAAACCCGTAAGACCTTCGTTCATCTTCGGAACACAATTTAAGATATTATTGATGCATCCCCACAGCTCTCTGACCTTCCCATAGACAGCAAGGTAACTACCACGTTCAAGGTCCAGAAAAGTACCAAGATGATCGACAAAGTAGTCCGTGTGACATCAGTGGTTCAACTGTAAAGTTACGAAGCTACAAGAATACTTTTTTGCGCAAAGAAACCAAAATAACGACTTTATTCCACATTTTCGTCTCTACTGTGTCACTTGTGGCTAATGACGTCATCACGCCGGAACTGGGTCAGCGCCGGCGCCGCCACACGCTCGCGTCATGGTACTGTCGTGAACGCGCGTCCAAAGTGACGCAGTAGAGACGAAAATGTGGAATAAAGTCGTTATTTTTGGGGGGTTTTGCGCAAAAAAGTATTCTCGTAGCTTCGTAACTTTACAGTTGAACCACTGATGTCACACGGACTACTTTGTCGATCATCTTGGTACTTTTCTGGACCTTGAATGTGGTAGTTACCTTGCTGTCTATGGGAGGGTCAGAGAGCTCTCAGAATTCATCAAAAATATCTTAATTTGTGTTCCGAAGATGAACGAAGGTCTTACGGGTTTTGAACAACACGAGGGTGAGTAATTAATGACAGAATTTTCATTTTTGGGTGAACTAACCCTTTAATTATTTGATTAATGAATAAACTTTGGGTTTCAGCAAAATGAAAATAATTTCAGTACTGATTTTTTTGCATTAAAGGTGGGCGTGATTGTCTGCTGGAAGTGCGCAGGAACGGCACAGTTCATCGTAAGGTGTCTCTTCCAGATCACCTGCACAGTTCGCCGAGGGGCTTCAGCAGTTTCCTGCTCTTTAACGAGGTAAAAATCACCACTTTGCCATTTCCTCACGGCTAGCCTCTGTTTCACCGAGGCCGTGAGCTCGTCCGGTTCTCTGCGTGTCCATCCAGCTGGGCTTCAGCACTCATTAGCGCAGCGTCCAGAGCCGCTCTGAGGAAGCCGTTAATGAAGCACACGTGTGAGGCTGTTTTAATGGGTCTCTGGCCTCTCTGATGAGCTGTGAGGGGACCAGCTTTGATCATTTCCAAGAAAAGAGATTCTGAAGTTGCTGTGTGGTTGCTTGGTTCTTCTGGGTGGTTCCTAATAGGAGTGGAAAATTATTCAGATTTGATTTTTAATTATGATTTTAGGTAGTTTGTGGAAGTGCACTGCTACATGGATAATGCTATATATGTTGATCAAATTTTTAGTTTTTTACATTTTTAAACTGCTTTTATATTATTTATTTAAATTGTGTGCGTGTGTATATATGTAAATATATGTTTATTTATTTATTTAAACTACCATTCAAAAGTTTGGGGTCGGTCAAATTTTTAATGTTTTTGAAAAAAGTATTTTATGCTCACCGAGATGACATTTATTTGATCAAAAATACAGTAAAAACAGTAATATTATTAAATATTATTACAATTTAATATAACAGTTTTCTATGTGAATATCTGTTAAAATGTAATTTATTCCTGTGATCAAAGCTGAATTTTCAGCATCATTACTCCAGTCTTCAGTGTCACATGATCTTCAGAAATCATTCTAATATGCAATTCTGATATTTTTGTTGAAACTGTGATGCGTTTTATTTTCCACGATTTTTTGATTAATAGAAAGTTGAAAAAGAACAGCATTTATTTGAAATACATTTTCAATACATGTTACATTTTCAATGTCTTTACTGGCACTTTTGATCAAGTGAATGCATCCTTGCTGAATAAAAGTATGAATTTTTCAAAACAAATCTGACCACAAATTTTTAACGGAAGTGTATATTATTTATTTATTTTATTTATTTATCTACATTTTTAATATATATATATATATATATAGTGAAAAGAAATCCACAAATTTATTTTTTTTTTTCAATAAATGCATGATGTTTCCATATTCAACAAGTAATTATGTTACATACAGTAATTACGATCTCATTTTTATAATTATAATATTTGTGTTTTTTGCAAAAACTGAGCAGCCCTAGTTCCTTACTGCTCCAAGTAAATGAAAGTCTGTGATTTTTTTTTCACCTGTTTTTCAGTGCCCATCTCTCCCTTATAAAGTAATACTCATGTAAAGTATTATGAACCTGAGTGTTAATTGGCTTGTGATGGGAATGTGATTGCAGTCGGAGCAGCTGTGGGCGGGTTTGGCAGACGCAGGTGAGCTGTGTGTGTGGCACTGCAGAGACCTGAACAAGCCCTTCATCAGGATCCAGCTCAAAGACTGCGCCGGCGTCGTCTGCATGATCAAAGTCAAGAACCAGGTGAGACACCGCTCACGTTTATCTGTCGAAATGTGTAAGTAGAAGATAAAGATTGACATTACAGTCTCTCCCGCTCTCAGATCTGGGTGGGCTGCCACGGTCGCAGCGCCGAGGGGAAGACCCGCGGCAAGATCTACGTGGTGAGCAAGGATCGATACACGGTGGAGAAGGAGCTGATGGCACACGACGACAGCGTTCAGACTCTGTGCTCGGCTGAAGATCGATACATGCTCAGCGGAGCCGCGCGGGCCGACGGCAAAATCGGCATCTGGAAAGTTGAGTAGAAACCAGCCGGAACATGTGATCCGTTTCAGACTTTGCAAACCGATGTTATGGAACATTTATAGACAAGTGAAGCCTGTCTTCAAAAATAAGAGGAAAATACACCTGATACATGACCATAAATGCATAGATGCACAGTGTGAACGAAGAAACGCAGTGCATGCACACACTGCCAGATGAAAAACAGTGGACATTTACAGCCAAAACATGCACATTTTCACATTCATTTGATCATTTAAGTGTTCATTTGCTTGTTACATGAATATGAAATGTCAATATGGAAGGGAAGGACATTTTTACACTACATTTATTATGAATTCTTCAGTGTTATATCAGTATTTATGTACCTGGTTCTTGTCTGAATATGATTTATGACTGTTATTAAATGAGCTCACAGCAAACTAAGGGAGATAAATGTGTATTAGTGCTCAAACAACTCAAGTCTTGTTTTAAGATGTTTTAACTGGCCAGTTAGCTTCAGTTAGCACTCTAGTTTATGAAATACATGTATTTTATACATGTGAAAACACAAATTTGTTTGAATTTGTAAAGGGATAATTGTTTGATTATTCGATCATCTTTGAATAATGAACACCTGGTGGCATTTTAGAGATGTGAAAATGTACTTTACTCTCCAACACTACTTCTCTTCTCAGTGATAATAGTTTAGGATGCGTACCTTTTAAGTAAAAGAAGAACAATAAGCCTCATTGAAGAGTTAGAATTTTCAGTGCCATTGAACATAATGACGGACACTGTCTGCATGCATATGTTTCATATCAAGAACTTTTGTAGATACAGTTTATCATATTTGTATTTATCTATGCAAAATCCATTTTTAATGGCCATAATGGTTTTATATTGAAGCGTTTTACTTTTGCATTTGTTCATAAATGTCATTTTTGAAGACTGGGGTTTAGATAATCATTTTAGATTAAATTAACAAAGACTTGTGTATTATACTCATAAAATTCTCTGGACTTGTCTTTTGTAGTTTTTCTATGATCCACCACCGGAGGGCAGCAGAGTCATTCTCGTTCTCATAAAGTGTAATGATATTAATAAAAACAGTATTCTTCCACCAAACAATGTAGTTCCTCAGAAACAGTTGTGGTTCCAACAAAGTGGTTGCCGAGCAACACACAGAAGTAAACAAAGGTTAGTATGTTTGTAGAGTAATTTAGAACCAATCAGAATCAAGGACCGGAACTCTCCGTTTTATAATATTCAGTATAATATTTAGTTGCATATTTTGTCAAATGAAGCTGGTCTTCCAGAAAAATAGCATACTGTGCAGAGTATACATACTAGTAAGAGCAGTATGATAGTTTGCTGTTCATGACCTCTATGTATCGTGCCATATTGTCAATGCTTACAGTAACTTAGACCTGTAGAGCATTTAGCAAATGTTTTTAGTTGCACAAAAATATGTGAAAATAAGAAAGTCTTGATTCAGTCTGGCATCTCGACTGTTGCAGTTGCAATATTTTTTTGTAGTTAAGTCTGTAAAACCTAAAATGTTGCTACCATATTTTTTACGGTGAAATTCTCGCAACCACAGCTGCCGGTATTTTACCGTAAATGTCACCGATTTTTTTTTACAGTGTAATAAATATGACAAAAACATAACAAAATTACTAAAACTTTAACAAAAATTTTAGTTCAATTAAAAAGTGAAAACAAAATATAACAATAAAATGTAATGCAAAACATTAACAAAAAAATATAATAGTAATAACACTAAGCTCATAGTGAACAAATTTTCTAAGCTCAACAATTGACAATTAAAATACTGTATTTTTTGTAATGTCCGATTTGAGAACTAATTGCATATTTATTCTTTAAAATTATTCTGTTTATAAATCAACTGAATTTACAAACAGGAAAATATGAATGTGGAAATATATGTTGTAATTATTCATGTATATTAATATTTGACTATTTATAATTTTGAGAGCAATATTGTTGTTTAAAGTAATTGTCAAAATCTTATGAAATGCCAATGGATTTTTTTAATCAGTCCTAAAGCTCCTGAAACCCACAGAAGTTCAGAAGAAGCTCCTTTACTTTAATGTTCTTTTCATGCTTTACAGCCTGGTGTTTGACTAAAGCTTTATGAGTGAAGTGATCTTTGAACTAATATTTGTCAAGTGTGAATGGTCTTTATGTTTGGACATTGCTCAGAGCTCATTTCCAGGTTGAACACAATTGAGAAGTTACATGAGAGGAGTCAGATTTCTGCGGAACAGACATGAGCAGTAAAAGAGAGAGAAATCACATTCACTAGAAGGAACTCTCTCCTTCAGCTGTGATCGCATCAATTCAGCAGTGAGGGGATTTTCAGAGTACTCCCTCCTGCCTAGACGTGACTCATTTAGGTGGGTCTATAATGCTTTTATTTTATGAACATGATTAGGAAAGTCAGCAATGCCAAAGTTCCGCTGATCTGAGATCAAACAGATGAGGTTTCACTCATGGTGATTATGTTTATGGGTTAAGCATGAAGAGCTGATCCCAGATCAGCATATAAAGGAGCAACACTCACATGATCATGAAAAGCTGCTGATATCAGTACAGTAACCACACAAGAATGAGACGCCTCGGGGGGGCGTAAAAATGAAATAAATCGCTGAATAAAGTGTTTTTAAAACCCAAAGCACAACCCAATAGTCATTATGTGCCACGCCATACATTATTAATTGATTTAGTATGACTGACTTTCCAAAGTGTTTCAATGATTTGCTATCACTGAATATCCATAGTTCATATTCTCAAAACGAACAGAATGGAACAGCTGCTCTATTCAAACACAGAAAACAGTCACTTCTTGAGCAATGTGCTCTCTCAGATGGACACTACAGAGACCCTACAGACACCACAGACACAAATGTCCACTGTTAAACTCATGAAAGTCATTCATAGCTACTCCATTCATTCCCGGCGTGTTTGGCCAGTGAGCGAACGAATCGATCTTTTGAACCGATTCCTCGGGATGATTCAATAGAACCGTTTCGGAAACCGTTCATCCGAACTCATTTTGTAAGTCTTTTCTTTAGGTTTTAAAGATGTTTTCTTTGGATTGTTTGACTGCTCGAAAGTACGGAAACCCGTTTCAAAAGAGAATATAGGAAAATATAGCTTAATTCATTTGTGTTTCTGCTAGCTAAATTTCACATACATAAACAAAAATCTGGCTCTAAATCTCTCTTTTCTTTATTCAAAGTTGATCTAGACAAGTATATGGAAACTATCTAAAGCTCTGTTAATCCTAAAGCAGTGAAAACTGTATCTATAACCATCCTATGTGTCGTCTTGAGGTGTACATTTATTTATTTTTTATTTATTTTTTGTTAACCTGCACATCCCTTATGTAAATGAACCATGTTTATTAACCTAAATTAACCCCCAACCCCCCAAAAAAAGAGAGAGAGAAAAAAAACATGGTTAATATAGTTAAACCATGGTAACCTCAACAAATTATGGTTTTGCTACACTAACTATAGTTTAGCCATGGTTACTACAGTAAAAAAAATGGTTAGCCTACTACACTTTTACTATAATAAAACCATGGTTAATTTTCTTACGGTATTTGTAGCTATTTGTGTATACTTTCTTTATTTTTTCTCTGTTTTGTTTTTAGAACTGTACTGTCTTAATGGTTTGATGTTTTGTACTGTTTAATAATAATACACCCTAAAAAATGCTGGGTTAAATATAACCCAGCGCTGGGTTAAAAAGGGACAAACCCAGCTATTCGGTTGTTTTGACCCAGCGGTTGGGATGTTTTGAACCCAACCGCTGGGTCAAAACAACCCAACCGCTGGGCCAAAACAACCCAACCGCTGGGTCAAAACAACCCAACCGCTGGGTCAAAACAACCCAACCGCTGGGTCAGTCTCGATCTGAATCAAATGATTCGCGATCCGATTGGAGCGCTTCGAAACAGTGAATCATTTTTCGACGCAATACATGGTTTAACTGATTCGGAGTTTCGAAAAGCCCCGTTTCACCCATAAATATGTGCTTTTTAAAATCATTATTTACAAGTGATGTCGAAATTCGAAAATGAATGGATGAATGGAAAAAATGAATTCGAGAAAAAAAGTATGATGTTTACAAATATACACATTTTTCCATTCCAAAGATAACATTCAACACAAATCTAGAACAATTTAGTAGTCGCTGGATTTGGTAGGGACATGTCATAGCGTCCCTATGTGAGAAGAATACACTGAAATCAGTCCTAATGGAATCTAGGATTCGTAAGATCGTACACAGAGAGTTCATTTGACTGTTCGAGCGAATCGATTCGCTAAACGAATCGGACTACCCCGGCGCCAGTGGCCAAAGTCTGGAGCGCGACTCCAGCGGCGTTCACTCACTCGGGACTGGGAGGAGTGTGTGTGTGTGTGTGTTTGTGGAGCTGGATGGAGCTGGAGTGGGCTGGGTTCTGCCCGTCAGCCATGTTGGAATGAGAGGGAATGAAAAGCTGGAATGAGAGAGAATCGACGGGAAAAGCGGCTTCTGGAGTGTCAGCGCAGACGATCATTACGCGCAATCAGATCACACAATAAACGAGTGAGTAGCGCGCATTCATGCTTTCACGCATCTGCTAGAAAGGAACAAACTGTCACTGTAAACAGTGATTAAGGTTTTGGAATGGCCAAGTCAAAGTCCAGACTTAAATCCGATTGAGATGCTGTGTCATGACCTTAAACAGTCCATTCATGCTCGAAAACCCTCCAATGTGGCTGAATGAAAACAATTCTGCAAAGAAGAGTGGGCCAAAATTCCTGTGAAAGACTCATTGCCATTTATCGCAAACGCTTGATTGCAGTTGTTGCTGCAAAGGGTGGCACAACCAGTTATTAGATTTAGGGGGCAATTACTTTTTCACGTAGTGCCAGGCAGGTTTGGACAACTTTTTTTCCCTTAATAAATGAAATCATAATTTCAAAACTGCAGTTTATATTTACTCGGGTTATCTTTGTGTAATATTAAAATGTGTTTGATGATCTGAATCTTTTAAGTGTGACAAATATGCAAACAATTAAAAAAACAGGAAGGGGGCAAAAACTTTTTCACACCACTGTAGATAGATAGATAGATAGACAGAACAACAGACAGATAGATAGATAGATATAGATAGATATGCATATATATATTCATATACACACACACAGACACAGAAATATATGCTGTAATACTATCTGACAGCATCATACTAATGATTAGATCAGTAGGTCAGTAGAGGCTCATCCCTGAATGTGATCAGACAGACAAACAGAGCATCATAGTGCTGGGGAATCTCAGTAATATGCTGATGTGTTCTGGCAGCTCTGTGTACCAGCGATACTGTATTTTCTGCGTTCCGGGGCGGTGGAAGTGACAGTGCGCAGGGCTGGGGTATTTTTAGAGCCGGTGCTGGGCGACAGCCGCCTGCCTCCAGTCAAGCTGCCAGACTCTGAGATCAGAGCGTGTGAGTGAATTACGACTCGTCATTATGTTTCGTTTGCCACTGCTGCATTGTCATCGCCAGAGATTTACTCGTGTGAATTCAGCTTCTGGCTCACATACACTATTGCAGTGAACCTGATATAGCTCGCCTTTACTTAGACTGTGTGATTACATCGTTAATCATCCTGTAACGTATAACCGCAAGATTTCTCCTCATAAAGGCCGAATGCATCTTTGTGACGGCGTGTAATCCTGTTGTTTTAGCTGCGCAGGAAGACAGCCTGTGATTTCAGCAGCTGTGACAGGAAGCTCAGCCGTGTGTGTGTGTGTGATGGCATAGCGTTTAACTGAGATTGGTTTAGCAGGATGTTGCTACCTTGTATCTTCTCTCAGGGTTTAAGAGGAAAACGCCTTTTCCTCTGAGCAGAAACAGCCGTCTGCGTATATTTAGGGCAACATTGTCTTCCTAACTAGTGATGGGTATCAGCCAGACTGACAATTTGACAATTTAGAGATTATCAGCATCACAACGCACACTTAAGCAGAAGTTCCCGTCGTGTTTTTTAATTCATTTTGAGTAAATGGTGTGTAAAATAAGCATGATGCATTACAGCATTTTTTTGTGCATCTCATTTTCTTAATTGAAATTGTATTATGTGCACAGTATTATATATCATTCCCTGTTTTTCTCTAGATATTGGCATCGGCATTGGTCATTGTAAGTTTGATTTAGCTCAGCAAGTCACAAGAAACACTAGACGTTCATGCATTTTCATCAGGTTTAGAAAAATTACTGGCACGTTTCAGCAAAAAGTCTTCAAACTAGCTTTTTTGTCTGAGTTATTAGAATTGAGTTTTCCTGACCTATGTTTCTGTCTTTTATATTGATTTATTGAAAGTAGCAATAAAGTAGCTAGTTGCTAGAGCAGGTTGTTTATATACTAAAACCAGCAGAAAATATCACAAGTAGTGACAGACCAATATATCAGCTAAACTAGTGTTTGTGAGGGAACTGCAGGGGGTTTGAAAAGTTGATGACAAGCTAATAATTAATTAAATAATCAGCAATCCAAATAAAAGGCTTATAAAACTATTTAAATAATAAAAATGCAAAATTAAAATATATAATTTAAATATAAAAATATAAAAAATAAATCAAAATACTAAAAATGAATTAAAAATACAAAATACAAAATTTTAAAATAAAACAATCAAAATAAAACACTTATACAATTATTTAAATAATAAAAATGCTAAATTAAAATATATAATTTAAAGATAAAAATAAAAATATTAAAAATAAATCAAAATGCTAAAAATGAATTAAAAATTAAAAATGCAAAACTAAAATATATAATTTAAAGATAAAAATAAAAATATAAAAAATAAAAAAATACAAAATAAAACACTAAAAATATGGTTATAAAAGAACCCATATCAGTCAACCTCTAAACTAGTTAATTGTTTTAAACCTTGTTTTGAACCTGTGCGTGTGTGTGTTTGTGTCAGTGTTTCTGGCTGAGAGCGTGTGAACAGAGCCTCATTGAGAGCGAGTGATGGCACCACTCTACTTACCGTTTCCAGCCGTCTCAATGGCTCATTCAGACTGAGCCGCGGAGGTAACATCTCACACAAACACTGCTTTATAAACGTGATCCGGACTGGCTTTTGCTTCTCAGCTTCGTTCAGCAGCGTAACGTTTCAGTGTGGGTCCATGCTGGATGTTGATCCAAATCAACCACCTCAGCGTGCTCTCGAAATGCTTGTGTAACTGGCTTCTTTGTGCAGAGGCTTGAGTTTCCTGTTAAACCGTTGGAGAGCAGCGTTTTAAAGTACATGTTGGCCTGGTCGGACATAAAGATGACTCCGCAGGAAATGAGCACGAGCTGCTTCCAGTTCCTGTGGCCTAAAGGCTTTATATTACAGTTCTACCTGAGAGACCCGTCATTAGTGCGCAGAGGGCGGGAATGACAGGAACTGACACACAAACAATCAGCCTCTCTTTTTTTTTTTGTTGTTAGTTTATTTCAGTTCTTTCCGTTCTCCTAGCCAGATCCCTGCCACTGGAAGGTGGGCTTTTTCCGTGTGGCTGTGGAAACAGAAGGAAGTGTGTTTTTGTTTTAAAAAGCAGCATGAACACAATGGCTACTGTTCGCTCTCGCAGTCCTGTGGGAATCGGCCGCCTTTGTTTGGCGCTTGTCTTTAGTGTGATGCTGGTACAGGAAGTGATGTCATGCAGACAGGAAGTCTCAGATAGCAAGGCTACATTTGGAATGTAATTGCATACTGCGTAGTGTATACTATATACTGCATACTGTGTTTTAAGGAGTATGTGAAATGTTTTAGTACAGTTGCTTTCCCGTGATGTCGTTGCATGTAAATATGGTTGTTTTGCATTTGTACATTACTTTCATTAAATGAATGCATTAAATTAATCAAAAGTGGCAGTGGAGACATTTATAATGTGACAAAAGATTTCTATTTCAAATGAATGCTGTTCTTTTGAACTTTCTGTTCATCAAAGAATCCTGAAAAATAATGTATCACCGTTTCCACAAAAATATTGTGCAGCACAACTGTTGATAATAATCAGAAATGTTTCTGGAGCAGCAGATCAGCATATTAGAATGATTTCTGAAGATCATGTGACACTGAAGACTGGAGTAATGATGCTGAAAATTCAGCTTTGATCATAGAAATAAATTACAGTTTAAAATGTATTCACATAGAAAAGGCTATTTTGAATTATAAAAAATATTTCACAATTTTACTGATTTTATTGTATTTTTATTCAAATAAATGCAGCCTTGGAGAGCAGAAGAGACTTATGTTTTGCTGTACAATCAGACAATTTGCATGTTTTAAATATTGAAGTAAGTGTAATATTGGTAATATTAATGTTATTCCAATCATTTTTCCCAATTATGTCCGACCCTGATCTGATCTTTGTGTGATTTCAATGAGATCCTTTACCTAAAAAGGAAAGTTTTGTCATCATGTCATGATCATATAATGAAAATGGGTTTTAATGTTGTTCTTCTATGTGTTCTGCAGTAAAAGGAAATGCATGGTTTTGGGTTTGTAAATGATATGACATGATTGGGTGAACTTTCCCTGTAGCCACATATCTGTTCATAAACAAACACGCTTCCAGTGAAGCTGCTGATATCAGCCAGGTTCTGTGTAACACTTTCTCAAAGTCTCGGCTGAAAGCGTGCACTTATCGAGCTGTCATGTTGTTCCAGCGAGTTACGCTGTTTGTGTGTATCTGCCTGAAAGCGCTGCTGTTTCTCCAGCTCTGTCTGTGAGCTTCCCAGCAGCGTTTAAGAGGCTTAAACTGACACTGTCAGCAGTGAAGCTCTGTCTTTGAGAGCAGCGGATGACACTCGGATCCTCACGGCATTAACTAAACGCTGATGTCTAAAGCCACTCGCTTGAATTTACCCGAAAGCCGCCGTTCTTTCAGTGCAAAACATCCTATGCATGTTTCCGCTACTGAGTGAGAAACAAATGTGTTTTGATGCAAGTAATGGTGGGTTTATGTAGGGCAGGCTGCTGTAATGTCAACATGAAATCATAATTGATGCTATTTTCTGTCTTAAT
>NW_015639767.1:231152-233021 GCF_001515625.1 Sinocyclocheilus rhinocerous | reverse complement strand
ATCAAAAGTGACAGTAAAGACATTTATAATGTAACAAAAGATTTCTATTTCAAATGAATGCTGTTCTTTTGAACTTTCTGTTCATCAAAGAATCCAGAAAAATAATGTATCACCGTTTCCACAAAAATATTGTGCAGCACAACTGTTGATAATAATCAGAAATGTTTCTGGAGCAGCAGATCAGCATATTAGAATGATTTCTGAAGATCATGTGACACTGAAGACTGGAGTAATGATGCTGAAAATTCAGCTTTGATCATAGAAATAAATTACAGTTTAAAATGTATTCACATAGAAAAGGCTATTTTGAATTATAAAAAATATTTCACAATTTTACTGATTTTATTGTATTTTTATTCAAATAAATGCAGCCTTGGAGAGCAGAAGAGACTTATGTTTTGCTGTACAATCAGACAATTTGCATGTTTTAAATATTGAAGTAAGTGTAATATTGGTAATATTAATGTTATTCCAATCATTTTTCCCAATTATGTCCGACCCTGATCTGATCTTTGTGTGATTTCAATGAGATCCTTTACCTAAAAAGGAAAGTTTTGTCATCATGTCATGATCATATAATGAAAATGGGTTTTAATGTTGTTCTTCTATGTGTTCTGCAGTAAAAGGAAATGCATGGTTTTGGGTTTGTAAATGATATGACATGATTGGGTGAACTTTCCCTGTAGCCACATATCTGTTCATAAACAAACACGCTTCCAGTGAAGCTGCTGATATCAGCCAGGTTCTGTGTAACACTTTCTCAAAGTCTCGGCTGAAAGCGTGCACTTATCGAGCTGTCATGTTGTTCCAGCGAGTTACGCTGTTTGTGTGTATCTGCCTGAAAGCGCTGCTGTTTCTCCAGCTCTGTCTGTGAGCTTCCCAGCAGCGTTTAAGAGGCTTAAACTGACACTGTCAGCAGTGAAGCTCTGTCTTTGAGAGCAGCGGATGACACTCGGATCCTCACGGCATTAACTAAACGCTGATGTCTAAAGCCACTCGCTTGAATTTACCCGAAAGCCGCCGTTCTTTCAGTGCAAAACATCCTATGCATGTTTCCGCTACTGAGTGAGAAACAAATGTGTTTTGATGCAAGTAATGGTGGGTTTATGTAGGGCAGGCTGCTGTAATGTCAGGGTCGTCTTATAATCAGGGTCGTCTTATATTCGGGCCAATACGGTAGTTACTTGTTCTGCTTACTCTACTGTATGAAACATGCTAAGAGAGTAAAATACAAATTACCACTGAAGCATCTGAACAGTGATTGATTGGCGTTTTCGTCTGAAAATATTTGATTCACGCTGAGAAATATTTCCATCCTTATTTGCATGACTTTTCTATGGTCAGAGGATGGTGTGAATGACAGGGTGGTATTTGGCTGGTCTCTGTGTGTCTTTATTGTCAAACTCTCTTCTCCAAGCCATTGATGGAGAAAGCTGTGCAGCAGCGTCTCGTCTGACCGGCTGGGAAATTACAGCAGCTGTTTTGGGAGATAAGAGAACGTTCTTCTGTCCGGATCTCAGAAATTTCAGAAGACCCCTTCATTTATGATTCCTCTTTTTATCTGTGTGCGTTATTTGCTTTCATTTGTCCTGTGCTTTCATGTGTAAAGTGGGGATCTTGGGACCCTGGTCTTCAAGCTGCTTGGGTTTCATTCAGTATATTTCTGTTCATCTCTGTTTCAGGAGTATTTTGGGTGTTGTTGCAATTAACTGCAACATAAACATCTTTATTTAGTGTTATTTATTTGTTTACTTCGGTTGGGATTTTTTACCAAACAAAGCTATAATAATTAGTGTAAAGTATATATAAGAAATAAATAATAAATATTAGATAATGGATAAATTATAAATAAATAATATATATAGTAAA
>NW_015639767.1:219234-230330 GCF_001515625.1 Sinocyclocheilus rhinocerous | reverse complement strand
TATATATATATATATATATATATATATGTGTGTATGTATATGTGAAATTTTAAACAATTTATGTAAATTATTATGAAATAAAATTATATTTAAATATATATTTTATTAAGTAAATAATTAATAATTTAATATTTTTATTTATTAGATATGTATATCTCAGCACCAAAGCAGGCTGAAAGTCAGGTGAAATACATTCTGTGGTCTCTCAATGATATATTTGGATCCTGTTTGGATTCTCCTCCTCGGAGCTGTTGGCTTTTGAAGCTCTTATCCAATCTGATCACTTTCTCTGAGTGTTTGCGTGTGGCCAGCGGTGAGTTTGTGTATCCGTGCACTAGCTGAAGTGTTAGCCGTGCTCCTGCTAGCTGATGGTTGTGTCTCCTCACAATGCAGGGAAATTACATCATAGTTTATCACTGTGTCCTCGGGGCTTCGACTGGGCTGTTGGGACACACGCACACACACACACATCACATTGATATTCACTAAATGAGCTCAAATATATATTATAAATAAATAATATATATAGTAAAAATATATATATATTTACATTTATATAAATATATATTACATATATTTGATTTATTTGTTAATATATCAGATATATAATAAATATTATTCCATTGTTAAGCACGCACACACGCACGCACGCACGCACACACAAACACACACACACACACACACAAACGCTCCAGCTTTAAAAGCGGTGACATCACTCCCCATCCACCACATCCTCAGGAGAACCATGTCCTCAAAATGCACCTCTGACAGCGACAGAAAGACAGAGACGTGTCTGAAATGATTGATGCTGTGCTTTTGAGATTTTAACATTGCCAAATGTCATTTTTTCATCAGTCCAAACCTTAAAGCTGTGGCCTACACATATGAATGTTTAATGAGTGTTTATTCTGTGCATTGTATTATATCTATTTTTTTATTTTAACATTTTTGTTTATTATATATATTTTTATTTCATGTATGCAGTATTTTTTATTTTAATTATGCATTTATATGTATATATATATATATATATATATACATGTATATAATCTTACATAATTAAATTTTATGCTTTCATTACTTTAGCACATTATTTTTTTCCATAATTAATCAGACTAACCTCTTCCTTAAAATGTCTAGTTTTCATAAAAAGGATTTGAGCTCTTAAATGTTTGTCATATGTTTTACACATAGTATAAAATTTTAATATCAGCCACTTATTGGTTATTGGCTGTAGCATGAAAATTATTATTAAAGCTTTATTCTATGTTGTGCAAATAAACGGAAGACTGTTACCATCTATCAGCTCCTGTATGTCAGTCGTAACCCTTTCCTTCATCTCTCTGAGCTGAAATGACTTGCCGGGTCAGTCTTGTGAACCCTGACCTCTCTTAGCTCATCTTCTGTCCCGGGGCAGAACGGCGAGGGCACGTAATGGCCTGTAATTAGGTTACACCAGTGTCAAGTGTGAGTCACCAAGAGAAAGAAAGAGAAACGGATAAAACGGGAAGCTGAGCGCTGCAAGACGGACGACTGTGAACAATGTCAGCCATTGTGTGCAGAAATGTGACGCTGCTCTAGTGCTCTGTAATGGCCTGGAGAAAGGTTTTGTGTCGAGTCGTTTATTATCAGAATGACACACATTTATCTGCCGTGAGTCACGGCTGCAAACGTCCGTCTGTAAATACAGCACAGATACAGTAATTACAGCCTCTTTAGCAGCTCGCAGGGACTCGTTCCAGATGGCAGGCGTGTTTTACAGCACATATGTACAGAAACATGTCTAGTTGTGCTCAGAATGAAGTGTCAGATGCCGCCTTCTGTGTTCGTTTAGGGCCGTGTTTTATTTTTGATGGCACTTTGGTAGTTCACTCAGCGTGTTGGTCAAGCTTTCTTGTGCTAAAGACGTAATTTTCTGTGACCCTTTTTCATCCTGTCTTTGACCCCTAGATCAGAAGCACAAGTATGCATGAATGCAGACATGGATACTAGTGCTAGTGCACTGCATTCATGCACTCCTGGGAGCGCAAACACGTCCGTCCAGTGTGTGTTTACATAGAAAAACAATGGAAAAAACATGTTCTGTGTAAACGGCCCCTTGATGCGTTGTTGCATCACTCAAGGGTGCGCTGTATTTTTCGTTCTCAAATGTTTGTCATTAAATGGACTGTTATTATTCAGGTAGCTGCTGCAAACATATCAACAATTTAACTTTAACGTTTAATCTTGCTGAGTCAGGTTAGAGTATTTATTTTTTTATTGTGTATGCTCATTTGTACTATTTTTAAATTCAGATTACGTTTACTGTCATCTGTTATTCATAAAGTTAATCTTTATTTATTTATTTATTTTTTTATAACATTGTTAACTGCAATATTTAAAATAACCCATATTGTATCTGTTTTTAAATGCATTTTTTTTTTATTATTCATTTATTTATTTTTTTTAATTAAAAAATTTACATTTTAAGCATTTAAAATAATTTTTTTTTTTTAGTATTTTTTCGACAGTATAGAATTAAGTCAGTTTTTTAAAATACAGATTGTTTATCATCATCTAATAAAGTTAATTCAAATTAATCATTAAACCATTCATAATTTAGTAACATTGTTAACTAAATGTATATATATATATATATATATATTTTGCAGATTTCCTCTCAGACCTATTGGTTACTGTTGATAAAGCGCTAATTGTCGGAGATTTTAACATTCACGTTGATAATACAAATGATGCATTAGGACTTGCGTTTACTGACCTAATAAACTCTTTTGGAGTCAAGCAAACCCCACTCATCGTTTTAATCATACGCTAGATTTAATGAACATGACCATTTCCTTGTATCGTGCATGCTGCATATTACTGATATTAACTACACTGTACAAAATTATAAACGCAACACTTTTGTTTTTGCCGCCATTTTTCATGAGCTGAACTCAAAGATCTTAGACTTTTTCTATGTACACAAAAGGCCGATTTCTGTCAAATATTGTTCACAAATCTGTCTAAATCTGTGTTAGTTAGCACTTCTCCTTTGCCGAGATAATCCATCCACGTCACAGGTGTGGCATATCAAGATGCTGATTAGACAGCATGATTATTGCACAGGTGTGCCTTAGGCTGGCCACAATAAAAGCCCACTCTAAAATGTGTAGTTTTACTGTATTGGGGGGTCCGGGGGGGCCCGAAAACCAGTCAGTATCTGGTGTGACCACCATTTGCCTCACGCAGTGCAGTATATAATAATAGTAATGTTTTTTTGACAGTGTTGAAAAAAATGTAGTAAATTATTTTTAAATTCAGATTATTTTTACCATTCATATTTAGTTTCCTGTTATTTCTCCTGAACACTATCACTTCACCTCCATCAGCAGTGTGTGCTGAAGGCCTGCGGGTAACCGTCCCGTCAGAGATGTGTGGCTCACGAGGACAGTTACGCTGCTGTACCTGCACAGATATGCGTCCTCTCTCTCTCTCTCTCGTTTGCATGCGTCTGCAGTCTTCTGTCCCGAAGGGAAGAAGCTGATAGCAGGCTGAAAGTGTGTGTCAGGAAGGGTAAGAAAGACAGACGCTGCCCGGGTTTTTAATCGTATGTGTGCGTTTGCCGGTCATCGCAGGTTCCTGAAAGAAATTCTGAGCTGTTTTGACGTTACATGAAGGAAGAGACACTCGTACGACCTTGAGCATGAGAATCAGTCTCGTCTTTCTCACAAGAGCAAGGCCAAACGCCGGCCTGAATGTCTAAGAGAGAATCCCCATTCACGAGAACATGAGGAGGGAAACACGGCTCATTATAGTCACGCAGACTAATGATAACAAACAAGACATTTGTCTGAGAGTAAAACAGGAGAGAAATACGGCTGTCTGTCTTTTTAAAGGAGAAAAGCCTGCATGTGCGTGTGTACATATTATTTAATATACTATATATTTATAGTATCCATTTTTTATTTATTTACTTATTTGTAATGCTTGTTTTAATATATTTCAGTAGTTATTATAATTTTAATACTTTTTAATTAAAATAAAAATTTACTTATTCAAATAATAAATATTTCATGTAAAATATATAATAAATATAAAAATAATTTAGAAATATAGAAAGTACATATGTAATTTTTTAATTATATATATAATATTTATAATATAAATTTGTATACAAATTATTTAAAAATTACATGAGATTAAGTACCTTCAATTTGTACAAATATTTAATTCACTGGATTATCAGACAGTCATTTTATTTATTTATTTATTTTTTTCTTACATAAAAAACATTTTTAATGTGTTTATTGTTTAATATTTTTTTATTTAATAATGATAATAATTATTAATTATATATTGATACTGATACATAATCGCAATATGATATGTGGTCAATATTTCATTGTTGAAAGATTTTATTTATTTTTTTTATAAAAAGAGAAAAAAAAAATTTAAACATTTGTGCAGCAAATTTCCAGTGAAAAATAATTGCATGTTCATATATACAGCAGCATACATTGATGTAAAATTAATTATACTGTGTATAATTTAAGATTATGGTCATAAAACTCATCTAAGATATGATCTTCAAGACAGAACAGTTTTGATTTGTGTATCTTTATTGGCATTTATCCGTACAGCGCCTTCAGTTGAGTGTGATAAAACACATAATATTGCTTTATGAAATTTCATAAACTCTCTTTAGACGCCCCTGGGATGACTGTTATTAACTGTTCGGTTGATATTTTATCCTGTTATGGTGCATGAGTGACTCTGCAGTGGATTGAATGATTCTGATCAGATTGTGTTGGCGAGGGAAGCGGATGATTGGATTATTTCAGAGTAAAACCCAAGCAGGATATTCCGAGATGTGAAGAAACCCGTAGCAGCTGTGAAATACACTTTCTGCTGCCGATGACTTTTGTACAGCATGTCTTCAGTGAGTGGATCTGACGCGAGTAAAGAAGCTCATCTTGATGACAGATGTCAGAATATCAAAGACACACAGTCGGAGAGAAAGAGAGCAAAAACTGACATTTTCCGTTTGTTTTTGATCAGTTTGAAGGCGTGAGCAGCAGGAGAGCAAACCAAACGCATGCATCTGATTTCACACATCGTGTTTGCGGTGCTCTTGAAGCGACAGACGGGATTCTGTGAGAAGATCCTCCTTCAGGAGAACATCTGACTTCTGGAAGTTGAATTTTGGTTTTGGAAATGACAAAATAGACTTTTTCAGATGATGGATGGCTTTATGTAATGAACTGTTGCATATTTATACAGCCAAAAGCATAAAGTTCAGCTGTTATTGGAGGTGCTTGGCCTATTTTTATCTGACACACTTAATATTTCTTGTGTGATTGTTTGGATTTGTTTTTTCATGAATTTTGCACAAAACCAATTTTTCGGTTAAGCGAAATAAAATTTAAATCATGATAAATTGCAAAAGGCTGGGATTTATTTAAATAAAAGCATGTTTCAGTGTTTAATTACACACATGCAGCTTATGACAACAGTCTTATAAATATTAGTACTGCCATTTTACACTTGTAAAATAAAATAATTTTATTAATCATTTTATTTTATTTTAAATTATAGTAGTCTTATTACAGTAGTAATATATATCTTATTTTATTTAATATTTTTGTTTAATATTTTTTTATATTTTCACTTAATAAGAGTGAATTCTGATACCGATAACTAGTTTTTTTATGTCTGATAACTGAAACGGATTACCGATATTACTAATCTATACACTGTTGCACACTTTTATTTATTAATTAATCAATTTTTTTGATAAATTCTCACTGAAATCTTTCTTAAAAAATTGTAAACATTTAAAGTTGACATTTTGTGTCATTGAGATACTATTCTAGTTTTTTTTTTAATCATTTGAATTGTTTTTTATTTTATATATTTTCTTTTTATTTTAAGTTTTAGTTATTTTGTTGTGTATTTTTGTAGTTTAAATTTTTTTTTAATATGTCTATAGTTTTTATACTTTTTCTATTTCAGTTTTATTTTCAGTTATTGTAGTACATCAAGTTAATATAAATGAAAATAAGAAGTGTTTCCTTGGCAAGTACAGTAGCTGAAATCAAGTTAAAGTTTTTTGTTTTATTTTATTTTATTTTATTTCAGGGAATGTTTATTGTGTTACGAAATATTTTGTCATAACTTATTACCTATTTTAATCAATTTCAGTCTATTTTATTTAATAATAATAATAATTATTATTATTATTATAATTATTATATTGATATATGATCTTTTTTTTGGGGGTCAAATTCTGCAGCTCTACAGTCAAACACAACAAACCAGGATTTCTTTATAAAAATTGCATTTTTATATATATAGGCTATATGAAGAGTTCATTTGCAAAAACAGATAACTCCGTTTTTAACAATTTTCAAAAATCATGTTTTTTTCATTGTGCATTCCAATTAATCTCAGTCAAATTGCAGTTGGGTTATTTTGATTAGGTAAAAACTAACTAATAAATACTAGCTAACTAACACAATAAAACACAATAAAAACATGATAACATAATAAAAAACATGAAAAACAGTTATCTGTTTTTGCAATTGCGAAAAATTGCAATTGTGTATTTTTCCCCAAATCTTTTAGTTGTACTCTCAAATCTCATTTGCAGTCTTGTATTTTAGTGTCAGTGACATCAAACACATTGTTGGTGCAACACATCTACAATCTAAATGTGCTGTTTTTTTAACTGTGGCGGGGGTAAAATATCTCTCAGGGGTTCAGGAGACCATGTTTGTGGTGTTGAATCTTGACAGTGTAAATAACCATCGCTTTCATTGCATTACATTTTGATATTCAAGAAAGAAACAATACACTAACTAATAAATACTAGCTAACTAACACAATAAAACACAATAAAAACATGATAACATAATAAAAAACATGAAAAACAGTTATCTGTTTTTGCAATTGCGAAAAATTGCAATTGTGTATTTTTCCCCAAATCTTTTAGTTGTACTCTCAAATCTCATTTGCAGTCTTGTATTTTAGTGTCAGTGACATCAAACACATTGTTGGTGCAACACATCTACAATCTAAATGTGCTGTTTTTTTAACTGTGGCGGGGGTAAAATATCTCTCAGGGGTTCAGGAGACCATGTTTGTGGTGTTGTATTTTTGAATCTTGACAGTGTAAATAACCATCGCTTTCATTGCATTACATTTTGATATTCAAGAAAGAAACAATACGTGGTTAGAATGACATGAGGAGAGAAAAATGTGAATGCAGAGCTACGGAAAGTTCATTTGTGTGTGTGTGAAGCCCAGCATCTCATCTCTAGCTGCAGTCTGCTGTGCTTTCCTAATTTTTTCGTTGTCTCGCAGGGGATGAGGGGGGTGGAGATGTGCTGATCTCACCGTTACCATCGGTTACCAGAGCCGCGTTCCTCTCTCTCTCTCTCTCTCTCTCTCTCTCCCTCCCCCTCGAGCGTCTCCTCTCATCTTTTCTCTTGAGCTGAGAGTGAGAGACAAAGGCCCCCGTCCGTTCTGCACGCGCTCAGACCGCCAAAGCTCTTCTGCATGCCGGATCCAGTTTTTCTCGCACTACTATGCCTGTGTGCCGGACCGCTGCGTTTTAACTTGAGTGTGTGTGGAAGTGTGTTTTACGGATACTACAAAGCACTCGTGGTGGACTAGGATTCCTTGTCTTTAATGGAAGGATTGTACCACGGTAAGAGCTTTTCCTGCTGCTCTCTCTGTGTGTGTGTGTGTGTGTGTTTGCAGTGACGGAGAGAGAGGCTTCAGTTTCTACACGCTGTAACGAGTTCTGCTCGTGTCTGAAAGGGAAAATTGAATTTACAGCGATTGTGATTTGAATATTGGCAGCAGAAGGAAAACACTGCTGAAATGGTAAAATACTTTTACTAAAAAGTGAAATGCACTTATCGCATGCTGTGTGGTATCGGCGTTTGGTATCGGGGCATTTTAACGAGTACGAGTACGAGTACAGGAGCTCAGTATCGGGCCCGATACCAGTATCGGTATCGGTGCATCCCTAATACAGACATTTCATCTAATACCCACAGTCATTTTACCTTATGCAAAGTGTAATATTTGCAACAAAATGTTTTACTATAAAATATGTATAATAATAATAAAAGGCATATATAATATACAGTCAAACCAAAAATTATTCAGATATAATTTTTGATATTTTTTTACTAGTGGGTGCAGGACACTATAGTTCATATATGTAAGCGAGGATAGCAAAATAAAGTAAACTGTGACATATTATACCCAAAAATTCATCATACAGTGGACTACCAGTAAAACTGATAAAAAATGTGGGACCAAAAATTATTCAGACACTTTGACGTGACCATATTTTGCTTAAGTGTTATCTGACATTATCAAGATGAATTTGTTCGGACACTGTTTAACTCTGAGTTCTTCTGATGTTTTATTATCATTTTCTAAACTACAGCGAATAAACTGTGATAATGTGTGAAATGTTGAAGGTGTCTGAATAAATTTTCATGTATATATACGTGCATTTTATAATATATCTGTGCTACTTTTTTATTGCAAATATTATAAATCTTTATAATTTGTTGTGAAATGTATATAGAATGCTTTTACTCTGATGAGCTAATTTCAAATTTTAGTTGCTTAACTCTGACACCAAAACTTTTCTAAAAAAATAAATGATAGAATATTGTAAAAAAAAAAAAAAAAAAGGTTAAATAAAATAATCTGGTTAACTGTTTAGAACTTTCAAAACCTGATATATTTTGTGTGTCCCTAATTGTTTTTTGCATATTTTGGGTTGCTTTAATATAGAAATCCTGTTTTTATCTTTAATATAGTTTCCTGGTACAGATTATTTACCGATACTGATTCTGATACCGATAACTAGTTTTTGTATGTCTGATAACTGAAACGGATTACCGATATTATTAATCTATACACTGTTGCACACTTTTATTTATTAATTAATCAATTTTTTAATAAATTCTCACTGAAATCTATCTTTAAAAATTGTAAACATTTAAAGTTGACATTGAAATTGAGCAAATATATTGTGAAGATGGATAATAGTTTAATACTTTTGTAATCTGGTATAGAAAAGAGTCAACTGTTTAAATTTGAAAAAAATATTATTTGTGTCTGATATTAAACATCAGCTTCAGAGTGACTGAGACATTTGAAAGTGTGAATTTAACTGAATGCAGTGCAAATCATTGATCTAGAGAGTTTCTTGTTCATTTTACTAATGTATTATCTATCATAGAAGAATAACATCAGATGACATAAACAGCTAGATGACATATGCTGGTTTACCCTTTTGATGTATTCGTGTGTAATTCTTCTGTAAAACGATCAGTGTTTTTTCAGGAAGACTGCATGTATGTACAGTTTTGGGAACTGTAAACAAAATGTAGGTCGGACACTTCTGCATCCATATGTTTGCATACTTATGTATGATAATTAATGGAAAGAGTCTATTGTTAGTGTTTGGAGTTGTGGTTGCTGTTGGCATAGTGATATTAAGGTCAAATGCAGATTGATATTTGTGTGGTTATTACTTCTGTTCTGATTGTATTCATGTGTGTTGTTGGTACGTGCGCTGAACTCCATGACCCTGATATATGGATTACTTTTGACTGATTGCTTTCCTGCGCTTGGAAGTGTGCCGCACGTGTGTGTGTGTGAGATTATGAATGCTGGCCTGAGTGTGTTTGGCAGGTGTTTGAGCCTGTAGTGTGTGTGTGTGTGTGTGTGTGTGTGTGTGTGTAAGTGTGCTTGTTTTGCCCCGGGACCTTGAATGAGGCGTGTTCCTCTCACCCCTCATAGTGGCACACAATGACATGGAGGAAGGACGAGTGTGTGTGTGTGTGTGTGTGTGTGTGTAAAACAGCCCTCCATCATCTGTCAGATCCAGTTGAGTTCAGTTCACTCGTGTGCCACTGTTATATCTGTCCTTTTGCTAAATTTACTATCATTTTACATTTTTTAAGCACTGTTCCAAAACCAAGTGAGCTGCCTAACTAGACAGCATTATTCGCCATCATAAATTAGGGCCCCATGAAATGCCATTTATTTTTTTCTGCACACTAAATGAGATGGTTTTGGAAAGTGGGTGGTGAAAATATTTTTTTTCCCTGTTTTAAACAGACGTTTAGCGAAAGTGCAAATGTTTGGTGCATTTTAGGATGAATGAGATGATGCAATCAGCAACACAGACTTGATTCAGAGAAACTGGTTGCCAGAAAAATGTGAATGTCATAGCCTTTGTCCAGATATAAAAACACTATAAAAGCTAGGTTTTTAATCATTTTATTTTAATAAATAAATTTTTATATTTATTCATTTTTTATTTGTTTTAGTTAATTATATTATTATTATTATTTTAATCCTATTTATTTTATGGTTGTTGTTTTATTTATTTTTTTGAAGAAATGAATGAGATGAGGACTAAAGACTTGATGCAGAGAAATTAGTTGCCAGAACAATGTGAATGTGAGAGAATGTGAATAATGTAGTAGCCTTTGTCACATAAAAAAAAAACACTATATAAACTAGATTTTTATTGTTTTATTTTATTTTTATTTGTTTGATTTAATTTAATTATTTTGTTTTTATTTTATTTTTGTGGATTTTATTTTGACATTTGCATATTTTATTTTGACATTTTGACATTTTCTAAAGAAAATAATGTTTTTTTTCCTTTACAAAATTCACATCAGTTGCATCAAATGTTGACTAGTTATATCGTTAAGAACATCATTAACAGTGGCATTATCAATATAACTAATAATATTAATAATATTCATTATTCTTTCCCAGTACTCTTAAAGGAACACGCCACTATTTTTGAAAATAGGCTAATTTTCCAACTCCCCTAGAGTTAAACAGTTGAGTTTAACTACAGAAGAGTCAAGTTTTAAATAGGAAAAATACAGAAACTCTTTGGTCATTTTTGAGCGAGATGCTAACGGTCTAATCTGATTCAATGATCTATGCTAAGCTACAGCTAAAAGTGCTAAATGGATTCGAAAATGGTAAAACTCAACTGTTTAACTCTAGGGGAGTTGGAAAATGAGCCTATTTTCAAAAATAGTGGAGTGTTCCTTTAA
>NW_015639767.1:208000-217085 GCF_001515625.1 Sinocyclocheilus rhinocerous | reverse complement strand
TTTTCCGTCGGTCTTAGTACACGATGTAACTACAGAAGAGTCACGTTTTAAATAGGAAAAATATAGAAACTCTTTGGTCTTTTTTGAGCGAGATGCTAACGGTCTAATCTGATTCAATGATCTATGCTAAGCTACAGCTAAAAGTGCTAAATGGATTCGAAAATGGTAAAACTCAACTGTTTAACTCTAGGGGAGTTGGAAAATGAGCCTATTTTCAAAAATAGTGGAGTGTTCCTTTAATATTTTCCCATCCCAAACATTAAACTCCCCCCAAAAATCAGGCAAGTTTCAGAAGTTTCCCCTCTCTCTCTCTTTCTCTGACCTTGTATCAGTCCTGCTGCATCAGCACCTGGCTGCTCTCTGTCACGCTGAGGAGTATGGGAAGCAACCCCCACTGCTGCTGCAGTGCATTATGGGTAGTGCGAGCAAAGCTTGTTTAATGTCTGATCGTCACAGATATCATCTTATAGATGGTGCTTTCTAGACAGATACAGAAATCATCTAAAGAACCGTCTTCAAAGCTGAATGTATATCCGTCTAATGTAACGGCAAAGAATAAATCAGGTGATTGTGAATGAAATGAAGCCAAAGCTCTCAGACAGACGGGCGTCTCATAACATTCACTGACTGTCCAGCTTGTTGTAACAACATTAATTGAGCAGATTTTTGATATGTATCAGTGTATTGTTGTGCATGTTAACTGATAAGTCACCTAACATTTTGTCTTTGGTCAGCATACGTGCTGTTCTTTGACCGTTTTGATGCAGTACAGAGAGACACACAGGTTTATTTTCACACACATCAGTGTCGATGTCATTCTCTCCGTCCGTCATCCTGTCGTTCAGTAATTACAGCTGAGAGACAAAGCCGTCGTCTGTCCTCTGCAGCAGAACCTCTCGCCGCGGTCGGGTTTGAATGTAAATAAATCACAGCTGGGGCGGTTTTGCTACATTAGGACACAGATGGTTATTATTTATAGATCCTCAAGGGTAAGTGCAGTTTAATAAGGTACCACTGAGATCTGAATGCAGGTTTATTAGTCAGGTGCTTTTTGTAGTTTTGTGCCAAATGTGTCAAAGTTTTGTGCTTGAAGAAGTGAATTGTACTTTTGACAGATCTCTTTAAAAAGTTGTAAATCCACTAATATTGACCTAGAAAACAAGAAACATTTCTGATTATCAATATTGAAAACATATTTTTGTGGAAACCATGGTACATTTTCTTAGAAAGTTCAAAAGAACGGCATTTATTTGAAATGTATATATATATATTAGTGCTGTCAAACGATTAATCGCATCCAAAATAAAAGCATTTGTTTACATAATATATGTGTGTGTACTGTGTATATTTATTATGTATATATAAATACACAAACATACATGTATATATTTAAAAAATATTTACATGTGTGTGTATATATATATTCATATAATTTACGTATATTATATATAAATATAAATATTTTATATATAAACAAAACATATTTTCTTAATTATATACATGCATTTGTGTGTATTTATATATACATAATAAATATACACAGTACACACACATATATTATGTAAACAAACTCTTTTATTTTGGATGCGATTTAATCGTGATATATATATATATATATATATATTAATAACATTATAAATGTCCTTACTGTCACTTTTGGTTAATGCATCCTTGCTGAATGGAAGTATAAAATTGTTCTGACCCCAAACTTTTGAACGGTATTGTAAACAGAAATATTTTCTCTAATTTTATATTTCATAAACTCTTTTCGGTACCATTTTGTCACACATTAAGGACCATGTCAGTAACTTTTGAGCAGATTTGTTCCAGAAAAGACTTTGTTGTTGGCATTTTTGGCCAGGATTTTTGGCATTTAAAGGGACAGTTTGCCCAAAAATGAAAAATTGTATTTTAAAGTAGATATTTTGAAGAATGCGGGTAACCAAACAGTTGCTTGTTGCCATTGACTTCCATAGTATGGAGAAAAAAAAGCAATGGAAGTCAATGGGGACCAGAAACAGTTTGGATACCAACATTCTTCAAAATATCTTCTTTTGTGTTCAGCAGAATAAAGAAGCTTGTACAGGGTTGCAAAAACGTGAGGGTGAGTAAATGATGACAGAATTGTCATTTTTGGGTGAACTATCCCTTTAACCAGCTTGTAGCATTAATAAACAAGCATTGTGTGGTGAAGATCTGATCCGTATCTGCTCTGAATGACTGTGATAATGCTTCAGTTGGAGCGGTTTGTGCGTTATCATCCCGACTGAGCTGAAACACAGAGCCGTTTGTGTTCAGGTTTCACTCCATCCTCTCATAACCAGCCGAGCTCAAAGGCCAACAGCTTGATAAGCAGGTGTTTGGGTCTGCACAGTCTTGCACGTATCCTTTATTGGTGACCTTTGCATTGCGTCCTGATCCTCAGCATGTGACATATGGAGCCGAGAGAATCAAGACTGGTGCATATGAAAGGGTTTGACATGAAGAAGTGTGAACGATCTATTAAAAACGTCCGCCAGCGTATATGAAGAGTGACAGAAGTGTGTTAAAATCACACTGATCCTTTAATCTCTGGACACACCGTCAATAGAGCGGCCATGCGATGCCATTCACATGTAGATTTGATTAGCCGCTAACAATATTGATTATTTGGAGTGTGTGTATAATTGGTGTCTGCAGAGAAAAGCCGCGAGGGAATCCACATGTGAGGGTCACGAGGTCTGGCGTTTCCGTAGATGAGTCTGTCATCCATTAGGATCCAATGTCAGAGCTCATAAAGGAGCGCGGCAGTCTGTTCTTGGTTGTTATAGTTTGTCCACATCAAAGAAACCCCATAACGGCAGAGTTATTGCTGGCAGGGTTTATGGGAGATGCTAAAGGAGTGGATACCCTTTAGAACGAAATCGTTGAAATAGCAATTTTACTTGTTCATCAAATTCATGTGTAGTACTACAATTACGTTTTAATCTATGCTTTGATTTTAATCTAATCAATTACGTTTTATTTAAAAAAATGATTGTGGTAATTGAACATTGGCTAATGAATGATGACGTCAATATAATTAGTGATTTAAAAAGTGGGTGGAGGGATTGAATTGCTTTACACACTGAGGAAGGCTTTGAGCCGAAACGTTTGTGTCTTTTCCCATCAGTAATGAATGTAAAATAAAAGAAAAAAGAAGATTGTTCTCGTGAGTGCGGATCATAATTTCCTATACTAAGATGCTAAAGGAGCCCATCTGTGAATCTGGTGCCGTGACCCGGATCTCATTCTGGGCTAACGTACAGCTGATGCCAGTCTCTCGGTCTCTCGTTTCCCTTCATCTGTTCACATCATTCACACTCTTTATCAACAGCATCATGCCGACAATTTTACACTGAGAACGTGTGAGTGTGACATCTTAGAGTATGTTACAGTTATTTATTTAACAGGTGATAAATAAGGGTGAGTGAGGGTAGATACAAGTGTGCAGGATTTTCTGGCTCATATAGTGGTAAAAACCTTCCTTACAACTAAAGGTTAATGGGTTCATCTTACATACATGTGCCCTATGGATGGGTAATTATCTAAAAATAGTAATATAATGTAAAAATAGTATTATAATATACTCCTATGACAATTTTTAGTAGAAACATCTGAGACAAAGTTGATACTTGAATGCAACCGGACTGAAAACCAGATGAGCACTTTTATATCTCTTTAATATCTTCTATCTTCTGGTTTTGACCTTGTTTTTCAGGCTCCTGTGTCTCAGATGTTTCTCCTGAGTAAAAGATCCCATTCTTCTCACATGTGCCTCCTCTAGAGTCTCTTCTAATTATCTAAAAAATAGTATTACAATGTATTTTTATATTATATAATATATTTTTATATTCTAACATTATATGTATATATAAATATTTATTAAAATATAAATATGTAAAATACATACAAATAAAATAAAAAAATTTGTATCTTACAGAATAACAACTATTATTATAGAATAATGTATGCATTATAGAATAATAAAATATAATATATATAATATTTGATAGAGAGATAGATATTTAATTAAATATAAATATGCAAAATACATATAAATAAAAGAATTTAAAATATTACATGTTATAGAATAATAATATCATAGAATGATATACAATTATTCATGTAAAATAAATAACTTTTTACATCATTCTATAATATTCTATATCATATATTATTTTAAATTATTTTACACACACACACACACACACAAATATAATTATGTAAAATGCATATAAATAAAATAATTTAAAATATTACATGTATTATAAAATAATAATATTAGAGAGTAATATACCTTATAGAATAGTAACATTTTATTGTATATTTTATAATCAAACACACACACACAGTATAAATGTTATTAAAGTACAAGAATTGAAATATAAGCCTAGTTACAAATATTCAAGACATGTTTGCCCTACTGCTTTTCACAAAAAGTACAGTAGAAAATAATATTTCATCCCTTTTCATTTATAGTCATCAATATAGAAATACAGTTAACAGCAGTATATACCGGCACATCTGAAACTATGTTTTACATTTTATTTTGACAAAAAAAAATGCCATTAAATAAATATATCCTAAATATCCAATATTGTCCATCGACTAATCAAATAAAAGATGTCACAGGATGTGTGCTTGGAAATGAACATGTAATCGGTGATAAGTTGAGTTTAAACTGATGTAAATGTGCGTGTTGTTGTGTATTTATTCACTCTGTGTTTGATGTTGTGGTTTATTTTCTTTCATTTCCCCGCTGTGATCTCCCTCTCTGGGTCTGTCCAGTCACACGAGTCAGTGCACATGTGTTAGTTTAGTGTGTGTGTGTGTGTGTGTGTGTGTGTGGTTGTGTTTGAGTGCATCTCCAACAGATGTAAACAGTTATCAACCAGTGTAGACAAACAAACAGCCTTGTCTTGTGTAGCGCTCTGGAAAAAAATGACCAAGTTCTGATGAACCCGCTATTCAACTTTGATTACGATTCGTTTAAATTTGTGCTCTTCATGTGCACTCATTTTGTTATTTGGTTTGTTATTCTTTTGGGGGATATAAATGTAGAAAAATAGCACAGTCCACCAAGTTAATCAAATTGTGCATTTCTGCCTTTCTATGGCATTGAATACAATACAATTCTACCAGTCAAAATTTTAATTTAAACAAAAATGTTCTTTCATGGATAAATATAAATTATGCCTTCTGCATTTATTGTATTTTTTTTTTATACAAAGCTAACATTTTCATTATTTTTTAAATATAAATTGTGATGCAATCATATATTGATATATCATTGTTATTTTTCTCACAATATTGTGTTAATGCTTTTATGAGTTTAAAATTAATTTATGTGCGAATTTCTTTAATGAAGAGGAATGTTGTTCCTATTCAGTCCAAGTTGTCAATTAAACAAAAATACAATTTTAGTCTTGTATAAAAAAAATACAAAGTACACTAAATGCAGAAGGCATAATTTATATTTATCCATAAAACTCCATTTTCTGACTGGTACACTGAAAAAAGTTGGCGTAGAAACTATTTTTTTCTCAGAAATTGTTAGTAAATTTCACAAATAATAACAAAGTAACAATCTGAATCAAATGAGAAAATTTGAATTAAAAAGGCTGAAATAGCGTTTCCAAAGCGTATTCAATAATCTTTGAATAATCATTTTTTACAGTGTTGTATGTAATAGATTGCAATCAGTTCCATAGAAGGGTTGAATTGCCACATTTTGATGCATTTGGTAACTGTATGAACTTTCAACACAAGATCAGAATTAGGAAAACCATGTTGAGTTGATTACTCAGTGTTTACGAGAAACTAGTCATCTGGATGCAGTGTCACACACACACACACACACATGTATTATAAAATAATAATATTAGAGAGTAATATACCTTATAGAATAGTAACATTTTATTGTATATTTTATAATCAAACACACACACACAGTATAAATGTTATTAAAGTACAAGAATTGAAATATAAGCCTAGTTACAAATATTCAAGACATGTTTGCCCTACTGCTTTTCACAAAAAGTACAGTAGAAAATAATATTTCATCCCTTTTCATTTATAGTCATCAATATAGAAATACAGTTAACAGCAGTATATACCGGCACATCTGAAACTATGTTTTACATTTTATTTTGACAAAAAAAAATGCCATTAAATAAATATATCCTAAATATCCAATATTGTCCATCGACTAATCAAATAAAAGATGTCACAGGATGTGTGCTTGGAAATGAACATGTAATCGGTGATAAGTTGAGTTTAAACTGATGTAAATGTGCGTGTTGTTGTGTATTTATTCACTCTGTGTTTGATGTTGTGGTTTATTTTCTTTCATTTCCCCGCTGTGATCTCCCTCTCTGGGTCTGTCCAGTCACACGAGTCAGTGCACATGTGTTAGTTTAGTGTGTGTGTGTGTGTGTGTGTGTGTGTGGTTGTGTTTGAGTGCATCTCCAACAGATGTAAACAGTTATCAACCAGTGTAGACAAACAAACAGCCTTGTCTTGTGTAGCGCTCTGGAAAAAAATGACCAAGTTCTGATGAACCCGCTATTCAACTTTGATTACGATTCGTTTAAATTTGTGCTCTTCATGTGCACTCATTTTGTTACTTGGTTTGTTATTCTTTTGGGGGATATAAATGTAGAAAAATAGCACAGTCCACCAAGTTAATCAAATTTTGCATTTCTGCCTTTCTATGGCATTGAATACAATACAATTCTACCAGTCAAAATTTTAATTTAAACAAAAATGTTCTTTCATGGATAAATATAAATTATGCCTTCTGCATTTATTGTATTTTTTTTTTATACAAAGCTAACATTTTCATTATTTTTTAAATATAAATTGTGATGCAATCATATATTGATATATCATTGTTATTTTTCTCACAATATTGTGTTAATGCTTTTATGAGTTTAAAATTAATTTATGTGCGAATTTCTTTAATGAAGAGGAATGTTGTTCCTATTCAGTCCAAGTTGTCAATTAAACAAAAATACAATTTTAGTCTTGTATAAAAAAAATACAAAGTACACTAAATGCAGAAGGCATAATTTATATTTATCCATAAAACTCCATTTTCTGACTGGTACACTGAAAAAAGTTGGCGTAGAAACTATTTTTTTCTCAGAAATTGTTAGTAAATTTCACAAATAATAACAAAGTAACAATCTGAATCAAATGAGAAAATTTGAATTAAAAAGGCTGAAATAGCATTTCCAAAGCGTATTCAATAATCTTTGAATAATAATTTTTTACAGTGTTGTATGTAATAGATTGCAATCAGTTCCATAGAAGGGTTGAATTGCCACATTTTGATGCATTTGGTAACTGTATGAACTTTCAACACAAGATCAGAATTAGGAAAACCATGTTGAGTTGATTACTCAGTGTTTACGAGAAACTAGTCATCTGGATGCAGTGTCACACACACACACACACACACACACACACACGCAGTCAGGAGGCTGTGAATCATCTCTGCTTATTGATCTGTGCATGCGGCTGACAGTTGATAAAGCTTTTCCTTGTAACTGAGCTCCAGTAAATGGGTCGTTTCCTTCCCGCTCGTGTCTCGCTTCAGTCTCAGATGTCCGTCTGTCCTCATGTCCTCGTCAGATTGTCAAAACACGTCCTCTTTTAGACACGCTTGTCATATATGTCATCAGTTTTTATTGGCTGCAAAAAAAAAATTTGAATCTCTTTAATGTCTCAGTTGTTTCTTCTAGAAAGCAGTGGGATTAAATTGGGAGCAAATGGAGATTTTTGCTTATACTATATGTCAACTATTGACTCATTTGAATATATTTTTGTCTCTCCTGAGGATCTTTAGTAGAAACATCTGAGACAAAGTTGATATTTAAATGAAAACCAGTTGAGCACATATGCATCTTCTGGTTTTGACCTCGTTATTTTCAGTGTGTTATGAAAATGTCTGATTTTGCTGGCGGTCTTGGCTGCAGGTTTGTCCCAGATGCGCAGCGCTCTGCACCGCAGACAGGGGGCGCCGTGGAGATTACAGCTGACCTATAAAACCACATGCTCTGCTCAATGTGCTGAGATGACAAAACCAGGTGTCCTGACCTTTCTTCTCTCTCTCTCTTTCTCTCCACAGACATTTCCAGAATTTCATTTTACACAGGTGAGTGACTTTATTATAAACCTTGTTTATTTCAAGCTGAGTAACAGACTGAGTCATCTGAGCTGCTGTGTGGGTGTGGAGCCTTCATCATGGAGGCGTTTGATGTGGACTGTGATGGTTGTTGGTTTTGTCTCCTCTGTTGAGCTCACTGTGCTTCACTGAGTCAGATTGGTTAAAAAAGAATGAAACTTAATGGCTAATGAAACTATGTTTTTCTCTTTATTTAAAAACAGTTTATAGAATAGAATAATTTTGCCCTATGACAATAGAATTTTGTGCAAAAATAAATTTCTGGAAACACTTTACAATAAGGTTTAATTTGTTAACATGAACTAACTTAACAGTATTCCAACACTTGTTATATCTTAGTTAATGTTAATTTCATTAATACATTTACCATTTAAAAAAAAAGTGTATCTTTTGACATTATCTAATACACTGTGAACAAACATGAAAAGTATTTTTATGAACAAAAAATAATAATTAATGTTAATTTCATTAATACATTTACCATTTAAAAAAAAGGTGTATCTTTTGACATTATCTAATACACTGTGAACAAACATGAAAAGTATTTTTATGAACAAACATTAACAAAGATTATTAAATGCTGCAAAATGTTTATTGCTAGTTCATGATAGCCAATATGTTAGCTAATGTTAACAAACATGATTTTTGAAAAATTTAAGGGGGTCTGAATACTTTCCGTACCCACTGTATATATATATTTGGCATTTTTCCATTATAAATATTTAAACATCCTTTAAGCAAAATTTAATGTCAACTTTTTCTTAAGCAAATTTTTTTCTTTTTTTTACCCCATTGTAGGGTTGTGACGGTGAGGAAATTTTCCCACCGGTTAATCGACGTGTGACAACACCGATAATACCGGTATCACCGCGGGGG
>NW_015639767.1:179947-207984 GCF_001515625.1 Sinocyclocheilus rhinocerous | reverse complement strand
ACTAAATCATCCGCGATCGTCTTGTCTGTCTCACCTCACTCTTCTTGTCAGTCAGCTCGACTCACTCTCCTCACTGTAGAAATGAAATCTGATCTGTGATGCTACTTGTTCAATGCGGATGCATTGAGCAGCCGCGTTCAGTTTTTAATTGTAGTGTCTTTTTATTACTATAAAAAATCAAAACGACGGTGGGGGTCGGTGACGCGGTGGGCAAGTGACGTAACCGGTGTTGCGGCTTAACACCGGTATCACCGTCAACACCATCTATCGCGGCAAGCCTACCCCATTGTCATTTAAGCAGAAAAATTTGTAAAATTTCAGTGAAAAAATTTTATTCTAAAGACTTCTCAAGTAAATGTATCTTGTTAAGGGTGTTTAGATATTTTTGTAACAAATCTGTAAAACAAGAAAAAATACGGAGTAAATAATACTGATTTCCACAGTGTTATGTGGAATATTCCACACGTAAATAAATATAAATTAATAAAAAATAAAAAAATAAAAAAAAAAATATACCATCTATCGCGGCAAGCCTACCCCATTGTCATTTAAGCAGAAAAATTTGTAAAATTTCAGTGAAAAAATTTTATTCTAAAGACTTCTCAAGTAAATGTATCTTGTTAAGGGTGTTTAGATATTTTTGTAACAAATCTGTAAAACAAGAAAAAATACGGAGTAAATAATACTGATTTCCACAGTGTTATGTGGAATATTCCACACGTAAATAAATATAAATTAATAAAATAAAAAAATAAAAAAAAAAAATATATATATATATATGCATGCATTTTTGCATTTATTTATGCATGCTGCTTTTTATTCCACCAGTCAGAGAATGTGATGCCGCTTACAAAATAAGTTCACTTTTGTAATATTTATTTTGCTAGAAACTATTGTACTGATTCCTGAATGATAACCATGTATTTTATTTATATAGCTCATATAGATTCATATATGCATCTTTTGGTTCTCAGAAATATTCAAAGAATATTATTGTGTCATTATAGTGTCCCAAATAACTCCTAATACCCTAGTACTCATTTGTTATTATAAACACTCTGTCTTTTTAGTTTTGTCTGTCTTTGCTCTTTTCTCCGTGTGTTTGTGGTGTCCATTTGCATGCATGCATGTGTGTGTGTTTCATATTTGGCGGTGCGTTGAGGGTTTGATTCATTATTTTGGGTCTCACTGAGGTTCGTTTGACGTGGTAACGAGAGGAAATGAACTGATGAGTCATTAACGCTTGCGCTGTCAAGTGTCGGCCCACATTAATATTCATCAGTGCGTTCCTCAGTGTCCCGCGGGCGCTGTGCGGTACAGACCCGGCCGTCTGGGGCCTCGATCTCTGCTGCCATAGAAACGGCAGATTCACATGCACGTCACTGACGGAGGCCACGTTCACGCTGCGTCCACAAATGAACAGTCTGTCTGTTGCACTGCAGGAATCTGCTGCATTCAGAATATAATTAATGCATGAGGCAGAGAATGTTTAATATGAGGTGCAGTAATCGACTTACTGTAAGACTTGAGATATTAGGCTGGGATTGTGAGGGATGATCAGGCCCATACGGAAATGCTAATTTAAATGCATGTTTACTGCTTTTCAGTGAGTATTTATTTGAGGTGGTTTGCATGAGATTAGCATTTATTCATATAGCAGACTGTGATGAACGCTACAATGCAAGCCATTAATCATATAAGTGATCAATAGTGTTAGGAGTGCTGCAATACAGAGTTTGGCCAGAAAGGATCAATCCAGCACAGAACTGCAAGATTAAACGGTACAGAATTAAGAATTGATTTAGTGAGATTCACTGATAGCAGAGGGAAGTTTAATCAGCATGTAACTGATTCGTTTAGAAACGGAGGTGTTTTGTGCTGCTGCAACATTGATGACAAGCACCTGATTTACCAGCGTGTGTCGCATTAAAGATGCAACTGTTCCCCGTCGTACCGTTCATGAACATACTGTGTTTAATTACTCCACAGATGGGCTTTCAAGCATCTGCAGTCTGTTTCGAATACTCACTGCATAATGCACACTACCATTTTATTTATTTAATTTATTTATAATATATTAAAATTGTAGTATTTATTTTTTACATTTCCATATTTTATAGAAATTATATAATATAAAATATATTATAACTGTATTTATTTTTAGATTTTATATATTATATTTTACATAAATTATATATTCATATAAATATACTATAATTTTATTATTTATTTATTTTTAGCTTTTTATTGCAATTGTATTTATTTATTTATTTTTCGTTTTTTTATGTTATTTTAGATAAATGATATATTCATACAAATATATTGGAATTATATTAATTATGCATTTAATTTTTAAGGTTTTATGTATTACATTTTATATAAATTACTAATATAAAATATATCATGATTTTATTTATTCATTTATATTTTTATAAATTATAAATTAAAATAAATTACGCTGTAATTTTATCAAT
Source organism: Sinocyclocheilus rhinocerous (assembly GCF_001515625.1). Lineage (NCBI taxonomy): Eukaryota > Metazoa > Chordata > Actinopteri > Cypriniformes > Cyprinidae > Sinocyclocheilus > Sinocyclocheilus rhinocerous. The sequence continues at coordinate 205,510 of NW_015639767.1, read as the reverse complement.
TATTAATTTTTATATTTTATATAAATTTTTTACATTTTCTAAACATAGATAGATAGATAGATAGAAAGAAATAGAGTTTTTTATTTTTCTTTCTTTTTAGTTCATTTCTCACAGCATCCATGCAAATAGCATGGTACTTTTTTGTAAGTGGAGTATTTTTGATGTTTTGTCTCTTGATGATGTATCTGAAGCTTGATCTCTTGGGATTTTCAGTCGCTCCTGTAGTCCCGAGCCCTGCTCAGTCGTGTCCCGTGCGTTGTGTGTGTTGTGCTCAATCTGCTCATGCGTGAGTGAAGTGTTCGGTCGAGTGTGGAGTGTGTCTCAGTGCCGCACCGTGTCCTGCTGAGGGAGTCAGAGCCCGTTTGTAAAGGCTTTTGTCAGGATCATTGGGCCGGATGTGAAGGGTTTGTATAAGAAAGCACTGCACCCCTCCCTTCCCAGCAGCCCCTTTATCTGGTGCTCTCTGTGTTTGGGGTTTGTGAGTAGGGGGTGTGGATCCACAGCTCATGTTAGTGCCTGCATGAACTCCCAGCACTGCGTCTGGTTGTGTGTCCTGTCATGGTTAGTGCTGGTTAATTTAACCACCCGTGCGTCCAGGTGACAGGCAGGTGACGTCCAGTTATCATGTCTGAAATAATAACTCTTATTTTGTCTTTCTAAACCAGTTTGGTTTAAAACTATCTGAGAAATTTCTGACATTTTGAAGCAAAACTTGGCAATCAGATTAAATAATGAGTTTAAAAAGATTGTGGCTGAGATATGTGATTGGTTCATTCACACACTGGCTCTGCAATGCATTGTGGGATACTGTACTAATGTAAGTGTACTTTGTATATTTTGCTCATTTTGGCTTTACAGCAGGGTTAGTATAGTGATCTAAAACTGAAACCATAAAAAATGTGTTACTTGAGCTGAAATAAAATAAACATTAATTGAAATAAATAAAATATTTTAAAAAGTTTAACTTATTTTTTTTCAGCTAGTTGCCAAGACAAAATATCTCATTTTCATTCAGTTTAACTTGAAGTACTAAAATAACTTAAAGGGGTCATATGATGCGATTTCATTTTTTCCTTTCTCTTTAGAGTGTTACAAGCTCTTGGTGCATAAAGAAGATCTGTAAAGTTGCAAAGACTAAAGTCTCAAATCCAAAGAGATATTCTTTATAAAAGTTAAGAGTTAGCCACACCTACCTAAAACGGCTGGTTCTAACACGCCCCCACATATCTACCTCACTATGTGGGAAGATATGCATAACGCCGCCCAAATGTTCACGCAAAGAAAGAAGGAGTAACTTTTATTCTCGCTGTAGTTTGATTCGCAAAATTGTTCAAGGGGGTTCTGTTTGTGAGAGGTCTTGACACAAGATAAGAGTAATTGCTGCAAAATGTCTGTGCTGTGTGTAATGAGCGCTATCTCTCTAAAACGTCAATGCTTGAGAGACGACTTTCAAGAACAAATACTCTTTCACAGCCTCTGTTTCAAGCAGAACCGATGCTTTGAGGTATTTTGGAAACCACCTCCGCCAACCGGTTTGCAATACACCTTTTGGAATGTTATGCAAATGGAATGCTCTGTTTCATAAGACCACCACAGATGAAAGCGGCCAAAAGCTGGTTTGATGTATAAAACATGAATTACTTTTGAAGGTTTCACAGGTGTACAATAGCAGCACATCCTCTATCACTGAGCAAGGCAAACATTTTTTACTCCTTGATGTGTGATGTCCACTTTTAAGCGAAAGTATTAAAAATACTTTTAAAAATAATGTTTGGTGATTTATTAATACATTCATGAAAGGCCTTTATTTTATTTTATTTTATTTTATTTTATTTTATTTTATTTTATTTTATTTTATTTTATTTTATTTTATTTTATTTTATTTTATTTTATTTTATTTTATTTTATTTTATTTTATTTTATTTTATTTTATTTTATTTTATTTTATTTTATTTTATTTTATTTTGTTTTGTTTTGTTTTATTTTATTTATTTTGTTTTTTTATGGGATTAAGTTTTATAAATATTTTAGAGTTTTTAAGTTGTGTTTGTTGTTGTTAATTTAATGGACATTGTTTGAGACAATTTTTTTGTTGTTTTTCAACAATGACAATAAAGATCAATCAGTCAAATATAATAACTGAAAATAATGAATAAAAATGTATTTAAAAAAAATATGGAAATAAAAAAAAAACAATTACTAAAACTTTAACTAAAATTTTAAAGAAAACAGAAAATATAAAAATAAAATGTAATTCATAAAAAAGTATACTACTTACTACAGAAATAGTAAGAGTAGTATGTTAGTATGCTATTCTGAACATAATCAAAGAAAAAGGACTTCTTTCCAATGAAAATCGAATCAGACGTCCCGTTTCTAGACACTGCAGTGTGTTTGTTTTAATAGCTGGATTTTGGTCGTAGTGAATGCAGTCATCCTGGCATTTCCTCTCGTAGCGCAGTGTTCCTGTCAGATGCTCCGAGATCTTGTGTTCATTGCACAGGACCGGCTCTGACTGTCAGGGTTGGGGTTGAAAAGGCTGTTTGGCTCCATCTGTGAGGCTCCTGAATGAATGAGAGCTTTAGAAAGATCTCCTGCTGATAAAGCCCATGATTGGATTCAGTCTCGGAGCTGTGCTCACACACACAGACACACACACACACACACACACACGCACACACACACACACACACACACACACACACACACGCACACACACACACACACACACACACACACACACACACTGTCACATGTTTACATAGCTAATGACTACAATAACCCAAACCTCAGACCAGCCCTGAAAAGAAAACATTGTTTACTTTATGAATCATTTTATCCTCCAGAACATCCCCGGTGGGTGTTTCTGTCAGATTTAGCTCACTTTTGAGGAACATTTCGACCCCAGACTTTCTCCAAGTTCCTGGTGACGTGGATCTGAGATGCACACACACTTTTATTTGTTCTTATGGGATAAAATCACCTTTATTGGTGCTGTCGCAATTAGAAGACTGACTAACATAGACAGCGTCAGTAGGGCATTTGTGTCAGTGTTTAGATGTGTAGCATGTTTGCAGCACTAGTTGACTAGGTTAGTGTGGGTAGCGTGGCTCTGCTGTGGGTAATTGATTGATTTCTCTCGAATGCCTCAGGCTGAGGAAACAAAAGTGTTTAACTGCCTCTATTCTTCACATTGTGTCTGTGAGGAGCAGCTGTAGCGGAGGACATCTCTACAAACCCACGACACATCAGCACTGAGATGCCCATGTAGACAGCATCTGTAGATATTTATAAATGTACTTATGAATGCTGTTCCAAAGGACAGATAGCGTAATAATGCTGGCTTTTAAGATATTTGATTTGGGCCAAAAAAAAAAAACCCAACAACACAGTGTATGAAAGCAACCCCAGAATGTGTTTATGCATCTGTAATCCACACAGTGTCTGTGTTTGACATGCACTACTTGTGTATATATATATCAGTTATTGTTATAAATAATAATATATTATAATTTAAATACATTATAATTATAAATTTATAATAATAAATAATATATCGCACTTTTATTTATTTATTTATTCATGTTTGTTTTATGCATTATATTTTATTGAAATTAGATATTCTAAAGGTTAGGAGGTTAGATGGTGAATAATGAAATAGAAATATTCATTATAATTGTGTTTTATTCAGTAGGAAATAGTATTATTATTAATATAATTAAAATCAATGTTAATATTATTTTTAATAATATAATATTATTCTTTTATTATTATTATTATCAATATTAATTTAAATATCAGTATTGATATATTAATGTAAAGTAATATAATTATTACTTTAGTAACATCCTAACGTTGTCATTTTTATTTATTTTTGTTTTATTTTTTTATTTATTTTTTTATTTTTTTATATAATCTGATTGCTTGTAAATGTTCCTGGAGTTTTAGAAATGTGCTATATAAATAATAAAAGTATTTTCATAAATAAATTTGTGTTATATTTATAATAATAATAATAATTATTATTATTATTATTATTATTATTATTATTAGTCCTTGAGAGTTATTTTTATTATAATAGTAAGTAAATAAATAATACTTAATAATGATAATAATAATAATAATAATAATAATAATGTAATATGTAAAAATACATTTGAATTAATTGTAATAGTGATAATACATTTAAATAGTGATAATAATAATTGTATTGTTTTATTATTATTTTTTATTTGATTTATTCATTTTATTTTATTTTTTATTTATTTATTTATTTTTGAAGAAACTGTGAAAGGTTCTTGCCCATCAATAACTCCATGCTATAATACATTGGGAAAGGTTTGGAAAAGTTTTTTTTGAGTGATTTTTATTGTGTTGCTATGCGGTTGCTATGGTTGCTATGGTTGCTATGGCAGTTATAGACAAGAATAGAGATTGTCTATGACGATCTCTAGTCTTGTCTCTATTTTTTATTTGATTTATTTATTTTAATAATAAAATAATTAACAAAAAAAAAACTCTCTGCGTAAGTAGACTAATAATAAAAATATAGTGCGTTAGAAAACAAGAACTGTGTGACCGGCACCTGAAAAGGCAGCTGCCTATGTAGGCAGTAAACAGCAAGGCAGCTCACTAGGTTTTGTTACAGAGCTGTAGTGTAAAGAAAACATGCAGTGAGCATGCTGGGAAACACAAATGGCCGTTATGGGGACAGAGGCAATAAAAAGGCACGCAGGTCAGCGATGATTTGCAGTTGAGTTGGTAAACAGCCACTGCTGAAGGAAATGAGTTTGGGATTTGCATATTAATGAGGCTGCAGTGGCTCCTCCCCCTCTAGCCTCTGCACTGGCCTTTCCTGAGTCAATCGGCTCAGTGGCCTCGCCGAAGCAGAGCGACACGTCTCCATCTGTCTCCTCCGAGATCACTTCAGCCTCTTCCTGTGAGATCTGTGTGTTCCCGTCAAGGGCGTCTGTGGATCTCTGTGTGGAGTGGGTCGATCTGCACGTCAGGAAGCTGTGGATTATTGTCGTGCCGTGTGTCCTGAAGGAGGCTGGGGTCTGGGTGTGTGGCGGGACGTCGCTGGGTCTCATGAGGGTGTTTGAGAGCGGTGGGTGCTGGCTGACCCTCAGCACGGCCTCAGACAGACAGTCAGCCGCATACATGGAGAAAAGACGCTGCAGTCCTTTCCCCTTATGCTGGGCCGCAGGTACACTTCCGACTGTTTGCTGTAATGCTGCTTCGTGCTTGTGTGTCGGGGTTTGCAGAGTTTCTGATTGCTGATTGTATGTGATAGTAGTGCCATGCAGTCAGTCAGGTTTTGGTAGTTGGAAGCGTTTTGACACGTTCTTGCTTTCTACATTTCTCCAAGATTGAACATGAGCTTTATTTTATTTAGTTTTATTTTATTATTTGTTTTATTATATTTATTCTGTTTGTATATTTTGTTAATTTATTAAGTTTGTTTATTTCGTATATTGTTAACTAATTTTAATTTAATTTTATCTTGTTTTTTAAAAATGTTGTTTCTTTATTTGTTTTTAATTTTATGTTGTTTTATGTTGTATTTAATTTTATTGTTTTTATTAAAATTTTAAGTTTTTAATCTATTTTTTATTTTATTTGTTTTGTATTTTGTTTGATCGTGTTTTTAATCTATTTTTTGTTTAAAATTATTTTTGTATTTGTTAAATCTTGTTTTTAATCTGTTTTTTATTTTTTAATCAAATTTTTGTTTTTGTTTTTATTATTTTTCTCTTATTATATTTATTTTTTTAATTTTTCTCTTAATTTTGTTTTGTTGTATTTTATTTTGTTTTGATTGTTAGTCTTGTTTTTTAATCTATTTTTGTTTTAAATTTATTGTTAATTTTATTTTTATTTTATTTTATCTTGTTTTTTATTTTATTTTATTATTCTATTCTATACTATTCAATTTTAATTTTTTGTTTTTAAACCGTTTTTATTTTATTTTACTTTACTTTACCAGGACCGTAAACATTAATTAACACCACTCTGTGAAATACATTCTTAAAAAAATAACATCATCATTTGCATTAATATTTTAGCCAATGATTTTCTCATCTTACAAAAAGGAATCATACAACATAATTAATCAAATTTTTTTTTGCCTTATTTTTGTCTTGGAGATTTGATTTTCTGTGTGTGTGTGAGTGTGCGTGTGTGCGCGTGTGCGTGTGTTTTCAGCACCTGCTCTTGATGCTGTCTATCAGTCAAACACTCATTCAGGCTTAATCTGATTGACTCTTGTTTGACTGACAGGGTAAACCGTCTCAATGAATCCTGGGTGTGTGGCGGGACGTCGCTGGGTCTCATGAGGGTGTTTGAGAGCGGTGGGTGCTGGCTGACCCTCAGCACGGCCTCAGACAGACAGTCAGCCGCATACATGGAGAAAAGACGCTGCAGTCCTTTCCCCTTATGCTGGGCCGCAGGTACACTTCCGACTGTTTGCTGTAATGCTGCTTCGTGCTTGTGTGTCGGGGTTTGCAGAGTTTCTGATTGCTGATTGTATGTGATAGTAGTGCCATGCAGTCAGTCAGGTTTTGGTAGTTGGAAGCGTTTTGACACGTTCTTGCTTTCTACATTTCTCCAAGATTGAACATGAGCTTTATTTTATTTAGTTTTATTTTATTATTTGTTTTATTATATTTATTCTGTTTGTATATTTTGTTAATTTATTAAGTTTGTTTATTTCGTATATTGTTAACTAATTTTAATTTAATTTTATCTTGTTTTTTAAAAATGTTGTTTCTTTATTTGTTTTTAATTTTATGTTGTTTTATGTTGTATTTAATTTTATTGTTTTTATTAAAATTTTAAGTTTTTAATCTATTTTTTATTTTATTTGTTTTGTATTTTGTTTGATCGTGTTTTTAATCTATTTTTTGTTTAAAATTATTTTTGTATTTGTTAAATCTTGTTTTTAATCTGTTTTTTATTTTTTAATCAAATTTTTGTTTTTGTTTTTATTATTTTTCTCTTATTATATTTATTTTTTTAATTTTTCTCTTAATTTTGTTTTGTTGTATTTTATTTTGTTTTGATTGTTAGTCTTGTTTTTTAATCTATTTTTGTTTTAAATTTATTGTTAATTTTATTTTTATTTTATTTTATCTTGTTTTTTATTTTATTTTATTATTCTATTCTATACTATTCAATTTTAATTTTTTGTTTTTAAACCGTTTTTATTTTATTTTACTTTACTTTACCAGGACCGTAAACATTAATTAACACCACTCTGTGAAATACATTCTTAAAAAAATAACATCATCATTTGCATTAATATTTTAGCCAATGATTTTCTCATCTTACAAAAAGGAATCATACAACATAATTAATCAAATTTTTTTTTGCCTTATTTTTGTCTTGGAGATTTGATTTTCTGTGTGTGTGTGAGTGTGCGTGTGTGCGCGTGTGCGTGTGTTTTCAGCACCTGCTCTTGATGCTGTCTATCAGTCAAACACTCATTCAGGCTTAATCTGATTGACTCTTGTTTGACTGACAGGGTAAACCGTCTCAATGAATCTGTGTGTGTGTGTGTCTCTTCACTGTTTTAATGTGTGTGTTCATCCAAGGAATCATGAAGAGAGAAAATTTGATTTGAAAATGAAAAATATGCCTATTAATTTTAATTGGTTGATTCGATTTAGCTGCTTCAGTTCCTGGTTAAATTAATTGTAAGTCAACATCACTCAGTGTTGATTCTTCAGCTGCAGCTCATTGCACTGAACACAACAAATAATCCTATAGCGAACACGCTCATTATGTCTGAACTATTCAATCATTCAGACTTCATTCATGCTTTAGTTCACAGTTTCAGAGACTTGAAAGAGAAATCTCAGTATTTTTACATCTTTTCACGATCTATCATAATCTCAAGCTAAAAAGCTGTTTGATTTTCTAGTAAAACCTTTAGGAGAATTACGGAGAATTAAGGCAAACAATATAAGGTAAACAGTGCATCTTTTTCACCAATTTATTTGAATTTTTTTGCCATTTTTATTCTCGTTTCACTTGTTTGCAGTTAATATGAAATGTTGCATTAATATAAAATGAAAATACTTGTATGATAATTGTAAAATGGAGCTTAAAATGATGAAAAGAAGAATTAAATGATGTTACTCTGCAGGATATAATCTTGTATAGTCTGACTAGTATGGTCCACTTCTTTTTTCTGACCAAGAACTGGACGTTTAGACAAGATGACAACGTCTGATTGATGTAAAATGATCAACCACAGTTTGATTTTGATTGCATGATGTTTAGTGGCTGGTAAATCTGAAGACATCTCTCAGAACAGAGCTGAATATACTGGGGAGATATTGTTGGGTTGTTACTAAGGGCCTCAAACACGCACACAAAAACGTCCTTGTCAAACCAGAAATGAAAGCAGCAGTATCTGGAGAATATGGATAGAGAGACCCAGAATGCACAAACACACATATTTTAGCTCAGTCATAAAGATAATCTGTGACCCCCGAAGAGCAGGTTATGGTTAATGGCTGCATCAGATTTAATGCACGCTGAGTGTTTACCAGATCTACTGTGGTTTAATGTTGTGTTAGTGTGGATGGATGCAGATGGTTGCTCTGTGATTTGTGTGTTGGTCTGATCCTCCCACTCCATTTCAGTACGTTTGCATGTGTGACACATGTGAACATGCGCTCGAGAGCAGCCGTGTGTTCAGAGGTCACAGGAGGTCACGCGGGCGTCCCTCGTCTCGTCGCATCTCTTTTACTCTCATCTCTTCTCTTTTATTCTCCTTTGCTGTCATATTATTGAAATTCACATGCAGTGTCTGTGTCCAAAGTGCCACGACTGTCTATGAGCACATTTGTGTATTTCAAAAAACATGTCCGCCATCGGCCAGTGAAGTTTGAGCACCTATGAGACAAGGTTAACGAAGGCCGAACGGAACGAAACTCGCTGGGTCTGTTTGACTCACGGACCTAAAGATCTGTGAGAAATTTGAAAGAAATCGGCCACTGCGGGGTGAAATTGCATTCATCAAGTGTGTAAATTAGTGTGTATAGCGTGATTTTTTTTTCACACATACACGCATATTCATGCTGCTGTCAATCAAATTGTTTGTTAAATATTGGAGATTATTTGAAAAACTTGCGTTTGCAAACTAGTCCTAGATTTTTAAAGGGTTAGTTCACCCAAAAATGAAAATTGGCTTGTGTTTTACTCACCCTCGAAGCATCCTAGGTGTACAGTGGGTACGGCTGTAGCGAATCCATGCGTTTTTGTAAGAAAAATATCCATATTTCAAACATAACAAACACTTTTATATCACTTCCGCCAACTGTCAACTGCGGAAGCAGTTCCGGCGGATGACGTAAGACGCGCGGCGTTGCGTGATTAGTGACGAATGCGGAGAGAGAACAAAACAAAAACGCCGGTCACGAATTAGAAGTACAAACCGAAGATTTACAAAGAAAAATGTGAAGTACAAACCGAAGATTTGCAAAGAAAAATGTCGGAGGATTTCGATATAAGCCAAGAGGAGACTGGTTTTCCTTTGCTAAAGTAAGGAAACTTTGCTTCCTTTGCTCCTATAAACAAACTCGCGAGACTAGCATATCTCAGAGGCGTGCGCGCTGTGCATACGTCATACGCCTTCTGCCGGAACGGATCCGCGCATGACAGATAACAGAAGTGAGAGAAAAGTGTTTATTACGTTTGAACGCATGGATTCACTACAGAAGGCCTTTATTCACCCCCCGGAGCCGTGTGAGGCACGTTTTATTATGAATGCGCGAGCTTTATTTGACGACTTGTGGACTGTTCAACTGCAACACCCGCTGACTGCAGTGATAGAGCTTGGAATAGCCAGGACAATTTTTTATATAACTCCGACTGAATTTGTCTGAAAGAAGAAAGTCATATACACCTAGGATGCTTCGAGGGTGAGTAAAACACAAGCCAATTTTCATTTTTGGGTGAATTAACCCTTTAACTCAAAATCAATAAAATTAGTGCAGTTCAATTCTCTGGACTCTCTAGATCAATAATTCAATCATGACAACTCTCGGAAGATTTTAGCATGGTGATGGATATGACAATGTTAATGTATTTGGTCTTGGCGGAACAGATCTGCTACGCTGCTGCTGAATTGCTGCTGCTGTTGGTTATTGCTGTAGTTGTAGATTATTGCTGCTGCTGCAAGCAAGTACAGAAACTTGCTACTGCCAATGCATGTGGCGATACGTGAGTATTTGAGACAAACTGCTGCTGCACAAATAGCATATAAAATAACCCGTAGCAGATCTATACAGGTGGAGCTGGGGAAGGTGGAGGGTTTCAGAGAAACTCTGAAAGCGTGCTGCAGGAATCTCAAGTGAATGCTAGCCAGCCATATAAATGCAAGGCAGTAAGCTCATTGGCTGCATATGCAGCATGAACCAATCAGCTTGTGCCAAGTCGTTTAACTGGATATCATTGGTTACGTTAACAACCCGTCGCCTGCGCCATCTGGAGTTTCATGACTGAACTATATATTTATCTAAAACATGTTGGACTTCACAATCAGATAACCGCTCGTCGCAGAGTCAAGTGTCTTGTATCATGGAAGTCCTTTGCTCAAGACGAACAAAACATACATGTTGGATTCGATCGGTGAAATTTTCGGCTGTTGTTTTGAAAAACCTACGTTTGCGAACCAGCATAGAAGCGATAAAGGTCTTAAAGCCCTTGAACCCCAGTAACTCTCTTGTTTTCTCATTTGCTCTCATCTTGACTCCTCTATTCTCATATCATCTCGTCTGGTATCATCACGTTTTTGTTCTTGGGTCACTGTGTCCCTGAAAGTGAAGTCAGCTGTAGCTGCATTGGCTCCACTGCTGGTGCATGCTGGGATATCAGCGTGTCTTCATGAGTCCGGTGACCCCATCGTCTCTGCTGCACTGGATGGTTTCAGCAGCGACGTGTGTCTGTTATCGGACGGTTCCTCGTTTTCTCCGACTGCACACTCAGCGCTCAGACTCGTCTCATGCTGTCAGGAATGACTCGTGACTCCTAGATGACGGAAATTCAGCGAAACCTCCATGCAATCGCCTGGAATGACTCAGACGGTGTCGATGTGGTCATCGGCTGCAGAGCAGTTGAATTAGACTGAACTGTGATTGTGAAATCATTAGAGATGCTATGTTCAGATTCAGCTGCGCTCACTACAGTCGCATTTGCTCACAGTGTGAAGAGATTTCCTTCAGCTTTGCCCATTTTATTCACGATTACATGGCCGTTTCCGTGCTGCTTTCTCTTGTATTGGGAAATGATTTTATCATCTTTATTATGGGAAATTAAATTCACCCAAAAAAGATTATTTGCCTTAATCAGCAGTTGCTACAAAACCGTATATTTTAATATGGCACCACAGAGATGCATTGCACTTGGTTATATGTTTAAATTTATTAATTTAGCATTTATTCATTTATCCAAGCGATTTACAAATGAGGAAAATCGCATGCAATTAGTTGTACGAACCAACAATATTCATAGTATACAATGCTAGATTTAAAGTATGAACATGATAGCACACAAGCTAGAACTGCAGTGCAGAAAATGCAGAAGATTGATTTTATTTATTTTAAAAAATTTATTTTTATTTTTTATTTAATATTTTTTAAATAAACATTAAAAAAAGAAAAAAAAGTGAACGAAAATAATCCTATTTATCTGTTTTAAATTATTCATTTAATTTCAATGAATTCTTTTTTTTATTTATTTGTTTATTTTGCTGCATGTTGTATGTAGAGTGTTGTAGTTCGCTCAGAATGTTCTGTTTCAGTCAGGATGCTGCATATGTAGACCGTATACAGCAAGGAAGCTCACTAGGTTATGAAGTAGAGCTTGTAAGTCTCTTTGACCTACATGAGCTTCAGTATTTGTTGTGTAAATGGTCATAGGGGTGTGTCCTGTCTTAAGCCACGCCCCCACACACCTGGACGGCAGGTGGGCGTGAGGAATATGATGAGACATCAGTGAGTGCAGGTAAACATGACTCACACACTGCTGTGGCTGGAGCAATGAGACCTTACTGTATGTCAGAGGAAGAGGCTCGGCCCGTGTGTGTGTGTGGTGGTAAAGCGTGTCGTGTCAGATATTCCACAGCCGTAACAGGCACAGACGTGTGTCGGGGATTTCTGTACGCCGCACGTCTCTCCTCATGTTCCTCGACAGAGATGGATGTCTATCACACGACTCTGCTGTACTGTGTGTTTGCTGGCCGTTTCTACTCACAGGTAGGACTGTCTGATGCTCATAGTTTAGAATTTGGCTTCAGATTGATGTCTGTTTACACTACTGATCAAAAGTTTGTTGAAAAAAACTTGTTTTATTCAGCAAAGATGCATTGAATTGATTAAAAGTGACAGTATACAAAAAATAAAAGTTACAGAAGATTTCTATTTCAAATAAATGCTGTTCTTTTGAACTTTCTGTTCATCAAAGAATCCTGAAAAATAAAATGTATCACAGTTTCCTCAAAAATATTCAGCAGCACAACTGATAACTTTATCTATCTATCTATCTATCTATCTATCTATCTATCTGTCTGTCTGTCTGTCTGTCTGTCTCTGTCTGTCTGTCTGTCTGTCTAAGAATTTACATTTTAATATAAATTTAATTTAATGTAATAATTCACAATTTGTATGTTGTTTATATATATATATATATAAGAATTTATATTTGTGTGTGTTTGTGTGTATATACACTCACACACACACATTAATTAATCATTTGTATGTTTATATAAATGTATACAAATATATAAAAATATTTTATCCAAAGTGACTTACAGTGCATTCAGGCTATACATTACTAGTATGTGTGTTCCCTGGGAATCGAACCCACGACCTTTTGCGCTGCTAACGCAATGCTCTACCACTGAGCCACAGGAACATATATACATATATATATATACATACATACAAAAATTCTAATAATAATTTAAATCTAGAGGACAAATCTGAATGATTTGCTATGGTAACTGGCAGCATGTCTCAGATCTGTAAATGCATGTTTAACCTGAAATGGTATTTGAAGCTCTGTTTCTCAGATCTCACTGTGAAAGGACTCATGGTTTATCTTTTATTAGATTAGTTTTATATTACACTGGAAACGGGAAGCACACACTGAGTTGCGTAACTGTGCTGCTGTGTGTATTCGTTCCTGCACGTTTGTTTATCTGTGTGCCGGGTGTGTTTCATATTTGTGATGGTGATAAGCGGCAGATAAGCGGACGTCTGGGATTGTTGGTATGCTGCTGATGGGAATGTGCCGTGATGCGCCTCAAAACCGCTCAAATATCAGTCCTTCCCAGCATCCTTCTGTCCTGCATGTGCTATGAAGTTTAATGCATGGTTAGAGATCAGCAGAAATGTTGAGTGTCGAGTTAGCCAGCTTAACAAACCAGTTAACCAACCAGATTAGTCCAGATGGATTAGTCAACCAACCCTTTTACGGCTCCTTTAGCTGGAAACCCTGCTGGTCAACCACCAAAACCAGCTTTAACCAGCTAGAAAGAAGTTTAATCTTCAGCCTGATCTGATGTGTGAAACCATAAATGATCCTGGTCTGTTAACCCTGATGTAACCATGTGTAGATGGTCTGCTGTTTCATCTGCTCTTATATTACGGCTCTTCATTTCATGAGTAAATTTATCGCATAGTTCACGCTTCGCCATATTTCACCGTCTGGCTCTCGAGCCGCTTCACACAGCAGGACCGAACAAGAAATGTGCTCAGATTGAATCAGAGGTGTGAGAAATGTGAGATGACATTAGAAAGTTCTTCCTACTTAGGAAACCGTGTCCATTTTTATTGCCTGTGAAATTAATTTTATGGACAAAATAGGGATGCACGATTTGGGGGAAAAATCGAATTGCAGTTTTACTGATAAATTCAAATGTGCTGTGCTTATTTGTAGCAGTGTTATTTAAGAATCTATTACAAATAATTATAGTATTAAGCTATTATAGTATTTATTTTGAAATAGTTTTATTTTAAAATGTTCTGTTATTTTAATTTTAAATAAGGTTTAATAATTCTGTTGTGTTTTTGTCTTTTTTTTTGTATGTACAGTATATAGTTTTTATTAGTTTTAAATCTAGTCCTTTTAGTACATCAAGTTAAACTGAATGAAAATGAGAGTTTTTTTTGACAACTACATGAAAAAAAAAGTTTATTTTTAGTATTTTCTTTTATTTCAGTTAATGTTTATTTTATTTCAGGTAACAATTTTTTAGTGGTTTAGTTTTATAATAACCCTGATTTATTGGGCTGCACAATTTGGCTAAATTTGTGTGATTATATATCAATAATATATATATATATATATATATATATAATACATTAATTATTATTGTTGTATATTTATCTATATTAATAATGTTATTTTAATAATAATTATTATTATTATTACTATTTTCTATTATTTTTTATATAAAAACACATATTGGTCAAAATAAGAAATATTACAAACATTTCACTGTAAAATAAGATAAAATAACAAATTTTAAATATATTTTAGGAAAAATAATATAATAAAAAATAATACTTTATATTACAATACTAATATTTATGGCTCTCTTCATTTTTTTTAAACGCTAAACCATCAAGCTTTTATTTTGGTGTGAATCCGCGGTGACACCTTAATGCTTTTCTTTTTTCACTCTGAGATGCTGTAAACAGCGGTGCCGCACTTCACTCTGAAACACGACGTGAATATATTGATTTAATTAAATTAAAATTAAGTGACAATCGCAATAATTAATCAGACTGCAGCCCTATGCAGAATGACCCTGACCTGTTTTCCCTTCTCTCTTGTTTCTGCACAGAATATGACAGACACCTAGCGCACAGTAACGGCATGGCGACGGCATACCTGGAGCCCAACCACACCCTGGGCGCCGGGGCCAAGGCCCGTCTCAGCGCGGGGACGGAGCGGGCCCCCGGGGCCCCGGACAGAGTCCTGAAGGTCTTCCATCACTTTGAGAACAACAGCGAGCGCAGCACCTGGTCCAGCAACATCCGGCATGGAGATGCCACCGACGTCAGGGTAAGAGAAAGATCACAGTTCTGCTTAGTGTCCGTCTTCTGTGTATCAGTATCTATAGCTGTTAGAATCTGTTTTTTTTTTTATGCTAACAGAACCAGCTTCTGAGGGTTTTATATGGTTTCTAGATGGTCTAAGCTGTCCTTTTGTAGTCTTTAGCTGGTCTGAGTTGTCTGGCTCTTTCTCATCAATGATTTTCATTTGTTTCTTATTACTGTAACACTGCAATGAGAATCTACCTGTCCAGACATATTAATGTTTTTTTTAGTTTTTTTTAAATGCATTTAAAAAATTTTTTTTCAAATGCTATGTTTAAATGTATTGTATTTTAAGTATGTAATGCATATGATTTCATCATTTATAAACAATTGATATATTTAATTTAAATGTATAAATATGTAAATTGTTTATGATTGATAAAATCATATGTATTATATACATATGTAATTTAGATTTTTAACTAAATATTTGTTTATAAATAATAAAACATCAATTAATAATAAATATATTGTGTAATATATTTTATTATTATTATTATTATTATAATTTGTGTATACTTTTTGGTAGTGTTTTTCTAAGAAATCCAGATAAAGCTGGTCTAAATTTTAGTTATAATTTATTTTTTTATAAATATAAATAATACAAATAAATAAATATAAAATTAAGTAATTTATCATTAATTTATAGTGTTATTAACACATTATTTAAATTTCTGTAGCTGTTAAAAAAACTACAGCTGTTAGAATTTGCATTTTTCATACTAACAAATCCAGATAAACCGGTTCCTGAGGATTTTCACATGTTTACAGTTGTTTGGATGAACTTTTGTTTGTTTTTAATCGGGAAAACCAATTTGTTCAAGGGCGTTTAGAGTTAGTAGACCACTTCAGACCAGCAACAAACCGGCTACAGAGTGTGGTTTTCCTCTTGTCTCTTGATTTTTGCAGGATGGGTTTGGTGACGAACAACTGAAGCTTCAAAGTTTCTGAATGAATGTCAGGTTTCCATCACTGGATGAGTGGTTTTTGTGCTTGTGTGTGTTCAGACATGTAAATCTGTCCTGTCGAAGCTCGGCTTTCACTGAAGAGCTTGACTTTTCCTCCTGAAGTTGAATTCATTACAGACTGAGAGGGGAAGGGGTTAGAGATGCAGCAGTTGTATTGATCAGCGTCTGTGTTAAGTGGAGTGTTTGGCTGGAAGGATAAACACGCTGTTCCTCTTGATCGGATGGTCTCTGGTGATTTCTCACGTTTCCACTCTGACCGCTGAGGCCTTTATAACTGACCCGCACTGTCTGGATGCAAACTCTCTTAAAGGGTTAGTTCACCCAAAAATGAAAATTAGCTGTTTAATGCCACTCAGCGGGAGTTGCATGCATCAGTCCAAAAGAAGTTCAATAAAAAGCGCCCATCCATAAAAAAAAAGTGTCTCACACGGCTTCGGGGGCTGAACAAAGGCCTCCTATAGCGAATCGATGCGTTTTTGTAAGAAAAATATCCATATTCAAAACGTAATAATCACTTTAATGTAGCTTGCGCTCACTGTTGTACACTGGAAGCAGTTCCAGGTGGATGACGTATGAGGTCGGCTTTGCGCATGCGCCGCTCAGAAGTGACGCACGCGGGATTCCGTCCCCATTTTCTACATCGCCCTACTTTTGCTAAGAAGCACGTTCAACGCGGACGCACAGACGGTTGTCGTGGTAATGAACACCACAGCAACCACTTGTGCGTCAGCACTGAACGCGCATCTCACATATAAAAAGCATTTTAGGGGGCCCTTGACTTTTGGGGGCCCCGGTCGGTCGCCTACCTTTGCCTAATGGTTAAGTCCGCCTCTGCGTGTAGGACTGTTGGCGCAAGCTACATTAAAGTGATTATTAAGTTTTGAATATGGATATTTTTCTTACAAAAACGCAACGATTACAGTATTAAATAAAGAAAGAAATTACTGTATTATATAAATATATAATAAAGCAGTATTATAAAACAATACTGTTTTATTCATATCTATATTCTGAAGGTCTTTACAGAGGGATTTGTTGTATTTTTTTCTGTCTCTTGTGTTGACAGTATTTTCTGATTTATTGCATGATGAAAAGAGATATCTATAATCTCCTCTGTAAAAACCTTTGCCTCTAATATGTCAACAAAATCAAACAAACGCTTTTAAAACAGACTTTGTCCAATGTTAGATTTCTGTTCTGGAAATGTATGCAAATGAGTGCATATTTAATTAGATAATGCATAATTTGCATCTTTAAAAATAATAAAAACACTGGTCAATTTTGAGATGCTGGCCTGTTTTGCTTCTATAACATCTTATTTCAGACTAATGAAAAAACATCCAACATACACTGTTTATTTTTTTGCATATGTAGATTTGAATTATACATATCTTTAATGTTTAAATCACTTCAGTAGCACTTACATACACCAACATTTACAGTTTTATATTCATATCTATGTTCTGAAGGTTTGTTTATATACCAATCACCTGGTTTTATACATTTTATTCCTAAAAACATAGTGAAAATGTGTTTTTTTTATCAATAGTTATCCAAAATCCTCTTTGTTAAAACCTTTAATATGCCAATAAAATAAAACAAGAATTTTGATTCTGGCTCTGTCCAAATGTATGCAAATTCGTGCATGTTTAACTAGATAATACCTCATTTGCATATTTATCAGAAAACTTAATGTAATGTGATGAATCAGCTGGGGAAGATTGGTAATATCTATTATATGTTCAGATTCCAGCAGCAGGGATGTTATTCCTCCTGAGCTTCGTACAGACAGGCGCAGATTAAAGAGAGAAATCTTTAGTGGTTGAACAGAAGTGGAAGAACGAATGGGGGGAAAAAACTATGGTTTTGATTTAAAGTGTAATACAATAAAAACTTCAACTGTATTAAAATGTGAAACAATGTCATTTCTGCTGCAAATGACTCACATTTATTTTACAGAAGGAAAAACTTTTTTATTTTTCGTATTAGCTGTCGTTATTTGGCAGTCCCTTTGGATAAGGGCATCTGCTTAATGAATAAATGAATATGTAAATATAAATCAAATGCATTAGCATTCAGACCTAAATATAAAATAACAAGGCAGGAATGGCAACTTCTAATTGACAATTTGCATGCAAATCATTTGTGATGCTAATGATGCTGAGCCGAACCATTGCTGATCACTCAGAAATGAAATGCATGCTTTTGTTTTTTATAAATGGATTGAAAGTCATTTCAGAGTGGTGTCTAGGTTTTTTTTTTTTTTGCATGTAGTCGCTATGTCTCAGTCGCAGATGTTTTTGCGATGTTTCTGATTTAAAATATATGTGAGTTCATTCATGTTGTTTTTATTGTGCTAATAAATACAGTGCAGTGCTTTTAAAATCATCAATTTTAATTGGAATGCTTTTGCATCCAGACTCTGTTTAATTCAACCAGATCTATGTTTTATAATTCAGGTTTAAGTTACAGTTTTTAGCTGTAAAGCATGTTAACATATCATATAGTTAAGTTCATTTGAGATGCAGATCTACACCGTAGTGATTATCTCATTAAACTCAAAGTGCTTTAATTATTCTAATGGGAGATTTGCTGTTGTTTCAGTCTCAGATTAACCAGCCGATAGCAAACAGCTTGTCATCCATTATAACTTGTCCTCTGGATATTTGAAGGGCTGAATAGTAAATTACAAAATGCATGTTCATTTCAGTTTCATGCACAATTTTCACTCAGAAATTGCAAGCAAAATTTAAAATTAATTACAAAAAAATGGCAAGTAACAGTAAATTAAACTTGATTTTTTTAAGTAGAAAGACTGAAATAGTATTTTCTTGTAAAACATGCTCTCATAATCTTTATTTACAACTTCTGATAATGTCTGATAATAATAACTTTTATAAATATTTGGATGCAATAGTTTCTTTTTTTTTGGTCAATTTTGTCAAAATTTGCCAATTAAATCTCATACTCCATACTTCAGTTGATTTTAGATTGATGATTTATTTTAAAGGCCCAGATCTTACAGAAAGCACACGTAAATGCTGGAAAAGCGCTCCCAGTGCCAGGGTGCATTGGGGAATCCAGCTCTGTTGTTCCCGCACACCACGGGTTTGCCAAACCGACAGTGGTAATCTGAAAGCCATGTGTAGATGGCGGTTCAAGCTGGCCTGTGCTCTGTTTATATGTTGTGTCCTGCTGGTAAAGCCTAACGCTGAACTGTCCTGACAGTCCTTTTAGCCTGAAAATGGGCCACAGACGGAGCTCTGGGGGACTCCGGCCGCGAACGTGCCGTCATAAATATGCACTGTTTTGGCTGGAGTATCATCGTGAGTTTTTAGACCTGATGAAATGTGTGATCTAGTCTGTGAAGAGCACTGTAGTGTGTTTGCTGACCACCGTCTGCGAGACGCTCTCTGGGTGCGTTACTGTAGTGTCTGTCTCTCTCTTTTTTAAGGTTATTCAGTCTGCACAAAGACACCAGAAGGGAATTTAAATTAGGGATGCGCCGATCCGATATTCATATCGTAAAATTATTGTGCACTTATTTTTCTAGAATAACTTTTGCTGCCGAATTATCCACTAACCTAGTTTATGATAAATTTTTGTCATAGATTATAAATATACATAGGCCTATATTTTTTCATATTTATTGTTTATTTTATTTTTCTTTATAATGAAGTAGTCTGTATCTAGTAGATTGTGAAAGAATGATTATCAGTTCCACACACAGAGATATATAAATTCTACATTTATTTAAATGAGGGAAAAAAACTTCACTGGCATTGGATCGGTATCGGTATCGGCCAATACCGAACCCTAGGTATCGGAATCGGTATCGGAGGCGAAAAAGGCGGATCGGAGCATCCCTAATTTAAATATATACAGTATATGACACAAGGTTGGTTGTTGATGTAAAATTCATTTGATGTCACAGGTCTGCGTATATTGGTCAGAACTATTCATTTCATAATTTTCTTTTTCTTTTTCTTTTGTTTTTTAACGTTGGTGTAACATATTGTGAGGTTGTTTTCACACGGATCCCACATTTAATTAGTTATTAATAATCTTAATTTTTGGTTTCTGTCCTTCCAGGTTCAAAATTATTAAAATAAATAAATAAATACATAATAATCAATAGAGATGAAGTATCCTTTCATTTGTAAAGTATTTCAGTCAGTGTTATTTTGGTATTATTTATATACTAGTATATATTTTTTAATGTTTTGAAACCGCTTTTATTGTGTATATTGTCAGTTTTCATTTTAATTTTAGTTTAGGTTTTTAGTAATTTTATTGTTTTTGTTATTTTTATTAGTTATATATATAAATATATAAAATATAATATATAAAATTACCCAAAAAAAAATTTTAATAGAGAACACTGATTTCAGTCATTTGGTTATTTAAAATATGGCATTATCAAACAAATTTAATTTATAAAGGTCATTTTCTTTAAAAAATAAAAATTGTATTTATTTTAAAATAAAATTAATTTATTTTAATTTTCATAATTTATTTTTATTTTTATTTAATATCAAATTTATACTAAAAATAACTAGATTCTGATCTATACCATGACTGTATAAAATTAAAAATATTGTCATGAAATTTACAGTGAAAATTAAAGTTATAGTTGGCGTACTTTGTAAGTTATTGTGGAGTACATTAGGCTGCTATTAGATCTTAATTATTTTACTACATTGCAGCTGATTAGATCCTTAATTTAGCAATGGCAATAATCCACCTCATAGAATCAGTATATATTTTGGCTCTTATGTGATTATGTAATCCATTTAGTGTGTAACCAGAATGACATTCAGACACATTGCCAGAATCCCTCTTAAGTGAATGCATATGTGTGTGTGCGTGTGTCCTCAGAGCCGTTGGCAGCTCTGCCCGTGTCCGTAATCCAATCAATGAGGGCCACGGCGGTGCCATGGCAACCACCCAGCTTCCGTGACGACCGCATCACTTTCATATCCTGTTTATTAGATTCTGAGAGCATCATCTCGGCAGCAGTGATGTAAAGCTGGATTTTCAGCATCATTACTCCAGTCTTCAGTGTCACGTGATCCCATCAGAAATCATTCTAATATGCTGATTTGCTGCTCAACAAACATTTCTGATTATTATCAGTGTTGAAAACAGTTGTGCTGCTTCATATTTTTGTGGAAACCCTGATACAATTTATTTTTCAGCATTCTGTGATGAACAGAAAGTTCAAAAGAACAGCATTTATTTGAAATGGAAATCTTTTGTAACATTTAGAAATGTCTTAACTGTCACTTTTGAATAAAAGTAACAACTCCAAACATTTGAACAGTTTAGTGACTGTCTGGCTCAGCATATGCTGTAAATGCAGCACTGCACTGCAGTCACAGTGTGTGACGGGAATATTTAGTCTAGTAATGAAGTGGAGGTGGATTTACACGGCAGGATCCAGGTCGGATCCATTACGCTCTCTAATCATTGAATAACAGCCGCAGGATTTTTACGGTTCTATAAATCAGTTTATATATCGCAGTATGCCGTGCATTACGGGATTTTTATGAGCGTGAATTGTGTGTTTTGTGTCTGCAGGGAATCATTCAGAAGATCGTGGACATTCATAAGGTCAAACACGTGGCTTGTTTCGGGCTGCGTCTCACTCACGCGCCGTCGGGCGACATCCACTGGCTCCACCCAGATATAGGCGTGTCCCACGTGAGGGAGAAATACGAGCAGAAACGCCCACAGGACGAATGGAGGTAAATCATTCACACACGCAATAAACATTCACACACACAAGAGGAGCTATAATGCTGTCTAATAAACCCAGCTTTTTTCTGGTCCGTCCTATTTTAGTATTTTATGTAATTCTTTTTTGTACATTTATAATATTTTATGTATTTTATGTTATTTTTTTGTACAATTATAATATTATGATATTATCCTTTATTTTTATATTTTCAGTATATTTTAATTTTAGTTTAAATCTTAGTAATTTTGTTATGTGCTTTTGTAATTTTTATTAGTTTTATTAGTTATAAGTGTAGTAATTTTAGTACTTCAAGTTGCCAAGGCAGTTTTAAGTTTTATAGTAAAAGTTAGTCATTAGTTAATATTTGTTAATTAAATGACTAATTAACAATGAGCAATATATTTGTTAATCTAACTTGATAAAAATATAACATTGTTCATTATTAGTTCATGTTTGCTCAGGTCCATTAAGTAATATTAACATGCAACTTTTGATTTTAATATTGTTAATTTTAAAATATTATAATATACAAATATTTTCTATACATGCGGTAAAATGTAATTCTTTGAAAAAGAAATTCATTCAAGTTTGTGATATTTCTTTGCATCACATAGATTTACATTTTGACCCCTCCTGAAAACATTATAGACCAGCCTAAGCTGGTTTACTGGTCTCAGCTGAACCAGCCTAGTCAGGTGGGTCTGTGAGCTGGTTTTAAAGGGGTTTCATGCATTTTTCAGCTGGTCAGGTTGAGAGACCGGCTCAAACCAGCATGTGGTTGTTTAAATGTATCTTGTTATTTAAGGCCGTTTTTCTGAATGAAAGGGCATCTTCTGCATTATAAACATCACATGTATCTGTGGTTGCCATGGCGACGCTCTTGTGATTGTGGCAGGACGAGTATTTAAATTCATCGTCCTATAAATTAGTGTGCCTGCTGCCGGCCTTTTCTTTGTCTGTGTCCGTGTGTGTGTGTGTGTGTTTTATTTTATCAGAGTCTCTGACTTATTCCCTCACAGATGGTATTTTTATGTCACCTCGTCTCTACCCACAATGCAGCAGCGGAGCCGTCAGGCCCTTGTGCCCCGCGAAGCAGCTGCACGTCCATTCACCGCCGCTAATTCACTCCTTTCACCAGCTTTTGTTCTGTCACTCACAGCGCAGAGATGCAGAGAAAAGAGCGCCGGTGATTTCAAATCCCACCTTTTAACTGCCCCGTACACAAGCTGCTGTTTGTGGAGGCTTTTACGTCAGAAAGGCTTGACGGTATCTCGTGATGGTTTTTATGGGATCTGATCTGATCTCTCGGAGGAGAGTATTTGTGCTTTTGATGGTGTTCTGGATGACGATGTACTCACGATTGACGATACTGATTTCACGATGTGATTTTCTAACGATTTTTTTAAACAAAATTTAAGACAAATTATAAATGAAAAGATGTCCTTTTATTATTTCTCAGATAAAATGCTGCACATTTCTTTGTGAAATCGAAATATGCCAAATAACAAAACTAAACTGAAATTTTAAGACAAATCCCAAATCAAATAAATAACACAAATGAAAGAAATCTCTTCATATAAACAAACTGAGGCTTTTCCTGTGCTCTTTCAATTTAAAATGCGAGGCAACCACTGCATTTGAATCACGATCCAAACAAAGATGCTGCATACATGAAGCATGAGCAGTTTTGATTCAGATTAGATTGTATAATTTTGAAATTTGAAGCAGAATGGTCTGATTTTAGCTTTGTGAAACTTTACTCCATAAAACATCTGCATGAAACGGAAACAGCAGAAGCTCTGAATGAGACGCAGATTCACTCTCTGACAGCAGGAGGCGCTTATGGAGCAGCAGCAATACAGCGTTTCCTTGGTTACCGCTGTAAACAAAGCAGCGGTGCTACTTTTATATGCATTATACAGAGGCAAATGAAAAGAAAATACCATCTAAAGTTTCCTAAAGATAGTCAGTTCCCCTCAGAGATACACTTATATAAAACCCCAACTGTATCGCGATTCGTTTAACATCTCAACCGACTTGAATCGTCACATATTTTCATTGATTTTCAACCGGTTCGGGGTGCGTCGTTACATTCTGAATGCTAAATTGGGCCCAGACCATCATAAAACCTTCAGTCTGGATCTTGCTGGTCTCATATAACCTGAGTGAAATCTGGTTTACTTTGCTTTACTTTACTGGCCCATTTAGACAGGAAGAGATATAAGAAGTGACTTGGTTTAGGTTCGGCTACTTCTGAAACCCGTGATACCACATAGTTTCTGCAAACCTTGATACAACAGCTGAGAAATTTGTGTGAAATGTTGGAGAATTTCTGATCTTTCTGTTTATTCAAAAGTATTGATTTTTTTCTTGAATGTAACTCATTTATTTACTACCAAGTGCCTCAAATAAAACTCTTTACCTCTTTCTAAGTTTTGATGTCATAAATGTCAAAAACCTTGTCAGATCCAGTCATTTTAGATAAATATGACTTTTCCTGACGGACTGACACTTTTAATTGACACTACCATTCAAAAGTTTTACACTACCAAAAAAAGATTTATTTACTTTTTTTTTTTAAATACACTTTTATTCAGCTGTGATGCATTAAAATGATCAAAAGTGACAGTAAAGATGTTTTAAAAAAAATTCAGTTTCAAATAAACGCTGTTCTTTTGACTTTTCTATTCATCAAAGAATCCTAAAAATATATTTATCACGCTTTCCACAAAAATATTCAGCAGCACAACTGTTTTCAACATTGATAATAATCAGAAATGTTTCTTGAGCAGCAAATCAGCATATTAGAATGATTTCTGAAGGATCATGTGACACTGAAGACTGGAGTAATGATGCTGAAAATTCAGCTTTGCATCACAGAAATAAATTACATTTTAACAGATATTCACATAGAAAACAGTTATCTTAAATTGTAATAATATTTCACAATATTACTGATTTTACTGTATTTTTTATCAAATAAATGCAGCCATGATGAGCAGAAGAGACTTGTCTTAAAAACGTTAAAATTCTTCATTCCTGAATAATCAGATTTTCTACTTCCTCTAATTTCTTCTCTCAGTATCTCTACTCTCTCTATTCAGAGCTTGTATGAATCGGTGGGAAATCCCAGCCAGATTCTGTCCTGCATTCCTTCCCAACAATCTAATTACTCCCTTTCTGATGTTTTACAGAGAATTAGGTGTGTTCTTGATCCTCTGATGTGAGTGTGGACTGATTTCTGTGTGTTTTTGTGAATCTCAGAAGCTGTGATGAGATAAGACCGTTTGTTTCATTGTGCTCTACACGTGCTCCTAACGCTCCCACACGGCTGTCAGTGTTGTTGAGGCTTTGTGGAGGTGTTGATGGATCTCTCGCTCATCGTCTGGGCTATGAGGCAGATGAGTTCATGTTAGGATGGAGCTGGAAGAGGATCTAGTTCCCTTTCAGTCGGTCACTCCGAGTCACATCGGTGACCGACGACTTGGGATCTCGCTTCGAGAGACCAATATGAGGGACGCCGACAAAGTTTGGTTCCTTAATGCCCCTGTGTCTCTGTGAGCCTTCTCGCACAGACCATGTGCAAGGTCAGGGAGGACGAGGAGCAGGTCCTGCTTGTGGCGCCGTATTGGCCCACTCGGGCCTGGTTCCCCGAACTAATGCTCGTCGCGACAGCTCCTCCCTGGCAGATTCCTCTGAGGAAGGATTTACTGACTCAGAGACGGGGCACCCTGTGGCACCC
>NW_015639767.1:175385-179749 GCF_001515625.1 Sinocyclocheilus rhinocerous | reverse complement strand
CGTCGAGTGGTGTTCTTCTCACCGAGAAGACCCCCGGAGATGCCCGATCAGGGTCGTGCGTTCCTTTTTGCAGCAAGGGTTGGAGCGAAGGCTGTCTCCCTCCACTCTTTAAGTCTATGTCGCTAAAAGAAAAAAGAAAAAAAATAATAAAATAAACGATTAATTCGTGCCTAGAGTTTGGGCCGGCTGACTCCCAGGTAATCCTGAGGCCCCGGCCCAACTATGTGCCCAAGGTTCCCACTACTCCCTTCAGGCATTGCGAGCACTCTATTAGGAGTATTGCATCCTCCTGGGCGCTGGCTCATGGTGCCTCGCTGGCAGATACTTGTAGAGCTGCGGGCTGGGCGACCCTCACGTTCGCTAGATCCTATAGCTTTCGTGTGGAGCTGGTATCCTCCTGTGTTCTCACCTCAAACGGGTAGAGGCACTGAGAGGCCCCGGTTTAGTGTCGGCTTGCTAGAAACTTCTCCAGAGTGTCCGTACTGTAGACCCTGTCGAGCTCCTCCATCCCCTCGGCAGCCAGACGTGGCGGAGCGCCAGGCCTTTTCCTTATGCACCTAAACGGATGTTCATATGTGTATTTGCTTCCGAAACCTACTTCGGGAAGGATAGGGCTTCCGCAGCGTCCCTGTTCCAAGTGGAACGGGTACGTTTTCCCAGTGTTATCCAATCTCTCTGAGTGGGTAGTGCTATGACAACAGTGACTGGTCTTCTAGTTGCGAGCCCCGGCCTACACCACAAAGGGGCGCAGGCGGCTCGCACAGGACACTGGAAGGGGCAGCATCCATGGCGCTTTGGTAGGGATCCCAATTCTGACTCGGAGCGATCGACTGAAAGCGACTGAAAGGGAACGTCTCGGTTACGTATGTAACCTTCGTTCCCTGAAGGAGGGAACGGAGACGTCACGTCCTGTTGCCACGGCTGCTGTACCAACGCTGAGCGGCCGGGTCACCGACTCGGCTCCTCGGCGAAAACCTGGTACGCATTGCACCGGCTGCCTTTTTATGCTCACGCTGTGATCAGCGGCAGCTGGATGCAATAATTGCATGCCAATGTGCATTGGCTCGTTTAGTTACACTCGAAGTAGATTGGTCTCTCGAAGCGAGATCCCAATTTGTCGGTCACCGATGTGACGTCTCCGTTCCCTCCTTCAGGGAATGAGGGTTACATACGTAACCGAGACGTTCTTTAGCTCTGGGCAGACCACTCTCGCTGCTTTGATTTCCTCAAGAGAGTAACGCGAGTGATCACGTCCCAGCTACAACCAATCATCTGCTCACAAAATGACCTCATTATTAGGCCGGCAGAAAGCCTGCAGGATTGGAATACCCATCATTCCCGAAGTGCTACACATTTCACATACAGTAAAAAAAAGTATATATTTTTTAAAATATTGTTCAAAATGAAAAAAGCCAAAAATATATGTTGCTAATAAAGTTCATTTATATTAAAAAATGTATTTATATACATTTTCAGTTTACTTGCTTATATTTCATCAAATATTTTTTTATTTATCATTTTTTTATTGATTTTTTCAATTTATTAATTAAAAAACTTAAATTTTTCAATTTATTTGCAATTGTTTTAATTATAATTTTAATATAATATATATTTAAATAAAGATTTATTAACTAAATATTTATTATTTATTAGGAATGAATGAATGAATTAATTAATTAAAATATGTATTATTAAATTTAAAATACTATTACAATGTATATATTGTGTTTCATAAGTTTTATACATTTTTAAGTAAATTTATGTCTTTTATATACACTGTATGATTTTCTGTAAAGACGTGTGAATTGTGAAAAGCACTATACAAATAAATTTGACTTGACTTGACTTAAATGTATTCGTATTGTCCAAAATACCTTTTAAAAAGTGCATTTTACAAGCACCCAAATGTATTCTAAGATTGGAAGTGTTTTTTTTTCTTTTAATAAAATTTGGCCTTTAAACAAAATATATTTTAAATGTGAAAAAATATTTTCTTAAGTCGCACTGTTTACAACATGTATTCAGCATATATCCTACATTTAGTTTGGCCAGAAATAAATCGTTTTTTGCCGTATACAGTAGGTTCCCGACCTTTGTTGTTTGTTTGTTAGATATTTTGGCTAATTTGATTCTAGTTCTCTTAGCTCTGTTTTTAGATCAGTTTTAATTTTGTGAACCCAAAAGTGAAGAACTAATTTTACAGTTTAACAGCAGAGAAAGCACTTTTCCAAGCAGAAGTGTGTGAATAGCGCTTGAGCTCCTGCTTTCTTCACTTCTCAGCAACTGAGATTCGATCATTTCCTGAGCGACTTCCAGGAAGTCATGAAAAGCACTGAAGGATCATTTCCTCTGGAGTTTCAGCAGGAGACCCTTCAAATGAAGCGTCCTGTAACATACTGTGGAAAAGATCAGAGCACATGCTGGAAAGAGCAATGAGAGCGATCGGACTGCTGCGTCTGACAGTGATTTATGTGTGTCCTGTGATGGAAAGTTTGATGCTGCAGGAGTGTTTGGAAGGAGAACTCCTCTAGTATTGATAGTTTTGAGTGTTTATGTGATGTAGGGATCATGTGTGTGCAGCTCTGGGCATGAGAGACACACACACACCCTTCTGTCTTTTAATGTGTATAAATAACTTGGTAAATAAAATGTATTATTATTATTATTATTTAAAGTAATTAATAAAATATTTTTGTTTTGTTTTTTGCTGTACTGCTTTTGTTGTTTTTATCTATCATAAAGCATCTTTATGTACTTTGAAAACTGCTTAATAAATTATTATTATTATTATTATTATTATTATTAAAGGTAATATAACAGTAGTGCAAATCAAATGAACAAGTAAGAAATAAAACTATAGTAAATAATAAAAATAAGTAAAATTGTTTTTTGTTTTTTTGTTATGCTGTTTTTGAGCTTTTGTTATGTCTTTTTTTTAGTGTCTTTGAGTACCCTGAAAAATGGTTGATAAATAAAATATTATTATTATTCAAAGTGACAACAATAGTCCAAATCAAATCAGTTTAAAAAAAAAAAAAAGCAACCATGTATCATTTTATTTTATTTTATTTATGTGGAAAATATGCTTAATTGTCAAAAATAATGCAAAAAAATTGTAATGCTTCCCAAAATAAACTTCTTTTGCGCAAAGTAGTTCCTTAGTTTTTCTATTGATTTGGTGGTGAAAGATGAGTTTTCCCTCATGAGATTGACACTGTTATCAGAACAGGTGTGTGTGTGTGTGTGTGAGATGTTTTAGGCACATGGTGATTTCTCCTGTCATGAATCTTTTATTTACCATGTTTTTCTCTCTCTTCCTCAGGTATGAGCTGAGGATCCGTTACCTGCCCAAGGGCTTCCTCAATCAGTTCGCTGAAGACAAACCCACTCTCAGCTATTTTTATCAGCAGGTGGGTGAAGGTGCCCTCGCGGTGTCCCGCTTCATCAGATGACGTCAGTGTGTGTGTGTGTGATGGCCACAGGCTCTCAGTGGGTGTGTGTGTGAGTGTGAGTGTGTGATGGCCACAGGCTCTCAGTGTGTGTGTGTGTGTGTGTGTGTGGGTGTGGGTGTGTGTGTGTGTGAAGTAGGTCAGCGGGTGTGTGGCGCGTGTCTCTTACTCTCGCTGTGACTGAAGAAGCGTGATTTAGTGTTTGTGTTTGCTGAACACCTGCTGCTGCGTCACTCTACGAAACAACATCAAACAGCTTGAGCTCTCAGCCAGATCAACTTATAATGATTATTATTAATGACAGAAAATATTAATACATCATGTTATGCTTTACCAATAAATAGTTAAAAATATAATGTTGTGAAGAAAAAACGTACAGAGTATATTTATTGTATTTATTTGTCTCTATTGAATAATTAATCATGTAATATTAAATACAAATAAAAAACTTTATCTAGAATTATATCTGAAACTTTAAATAACTTTCATTGTTATTATAAACATTATTACATTATCATGCATAACGTCATACTTTATGATGAAAAAAATGTAGGCTGTATATTTTTTACATTTATTTATTTATGTATATATTACATATTTAATAACTTAATATTAATTAATATTAATTTCAAAAATTATATTATTTTTCTAAAATTATTATATCTAAAATTTGCATTATAATAATTTTCATTGATATAAACATTATTACTTCATATTATGGCATTATATGATCATGTACATCATATTATGATGTAATTTTTTATACAAAAAGTACATTCGTATTAGTTTTGTATTCATTTTATACAAAAGTACATAGTATATTTATTATATTTATTCATGTTTATATTAAATGTTTAATTAAATGCAAAAGAATATACATATATATATATATATATATATATATATATACACTAC
>NW_015639767.1:159310-175156 GCF_001515625.1 Sinocyclocheilus rhinocerous | reverse complement strand
TACTGACACCAAACTTTTGAACTCTAGTGTATATTGTTAGAAAAGATTTCTATTTTAAATAAATGCTCTTCTTTTTAACTTTTTATTCATCAAAGAATCCAGAAAAAAAGTATCACAGGTTCCAAAATAATATTAAGCAGCAAAACAGTTCCCAGCACTGATAATAAATCAGTATATTAGAATGATTTCTGAAGATCATGTGACACTGAAGACTGGAGTAATGATGCTGAAAATTCAGCTTTGATCACAGGAATAAATTAGATTTGAATGTATATGAAAGTAGAAAAACTTTATTTTAAATTGTAATAATATTTCACAATATTAAATTTTTTCCTGTATTTTTGATTAAATAAATGCAGCCTTGATGAGCAAAAGAAACTCCTGTAAAAACATTAAAAATCGTTCTGATCCCAAACTTTTGACCAGTAGTGTATATAAATGGTCTAAAAATTATAATATAATAACTTTCATTGATATCAAACATTATTGCATCTTATTGGGCTTAACTGATCAATTATTAATGTAGTGTTAAGAAAAAAGTACATACTGTAGTATATTTATTATATTTATTTGTTTATCATCAATTATTAAATGTAAAGTATAACGTAATATTTTAATACGAAAAAATATTTAAAATTATATATAAAACCTATTGATGTCATAAATGGTTATTTACACTTGCTAATGTCATAATTATTAATGCATCATATTTTGCTTAACCAATCAATAGTTAATAATGTTATGAGGAAAAGAAATACATAGTATTATTTTTTGTTAAATTCTATTAATTTTAATCATTAAATAATTCAATTGTAATAATTAATTTTAATAATAATCTAAAACTATATACAATTTATAATATATCAATTATATCCAAAAAATGTAATTCTAAATGATACATTATAATTTTATATGATGTATGTATTGAACTTTTTAAATGCTTACATAATGCTT
Source organism: Sinocyclocheilus rhinocerous (assembly GCF_001515625.1). Taxonomy (NCBI): domain Eukaryota; kingdom Metazoa; phylum Chordata; class Actinopteri; order Cypriniformes; family Cyprinidae; genus Sinocyclocheilus; species Sinocyclocheilus rhinocerous. The sequence goes on along the minus strand of NW_015639767.1, from coordinate 174,202 downwards.
ATTGAACATAAGTCTTTTTTTATTCTTTCTTTCATTTGCATTTATTTCTTTAGCAGACATTTTTATCCACAGCAGCTAAAATCTCTGCATCTTTCTGTTTGCAGGTGAAGAATGACTACATGCTGGAGATTGCGGATCAGGTGGAGCAGGAGATGGCGCTGAAGCTGGGGTGTCTTGAGATCCGGTGCGTTCATCGTTCATCGTCCCGTCAGACTCTCAGAGAGACGCTCGTGCTGATTTCTGCTTTTGTCTTTTCCAGGAGATTCTACAGAGAGATGAGAGGAAACGCTCTGGATAAAAAATCCAACTATGAACTCTTAGAGTAAGTATTCATGACTGACCGATATGAGTTTCATGTCGCTGAATAATGCTGAATATCATATCTAATAGAGTTTAATGGCCAAAACGGCACAGTTAGCGACAAATATGATCTCAGAATGCCAGGATATTGGCTGAGAGATCAGTGTTAACAAGCTGAGTTTCTGCTGAATGTCATGTCCTCACCGCACACACACACACACACAGTCACTCTTCATCTCAGCGTGGTCTGACACACACACACGCACACACACACACACTCACTCATTCACTCACACACACACACAGTCACTCTTCATCTCAGCGTGGTCTGACACACACACACGCACACACACACACACTCACTCATTCACTCACACACACACACAGTCACTCTTCATCTCAGCGTGGTCTGACACACACACACGCACACACACACACACTCACTCATTCACTCACACACACACACAGTCACTCTTCATCTCAGCGTGGTCTGACACACACACACGCACACACACACACACTCACTCATTCACTCACACACACACACAGTCACTCTTCATCTCAGCGTGGTCTGACACACACACACGCACACACACACACACTCACTCATTCACTCACACACACACACAGTCACTCTTCATCTCAGCGTGGTCTGACACACACACACGCACACACACACACACTCACTCATTCACTCACACACACACACAGTCACTCTTCATCTCAGCGTGGTCTGACACACACACACGCACACACACACACACTCACTCATTCACTCACACACACACACAGTCACTCTTCATCTCAGCGTGGTCTGACACACACACACGCACACACACACACACTCACTCATTCACTCACACACACACACAGTCACTCTTCATCTCAGCGTGGTCTGACACACACACACGCACACACACACACACTCACTCATTCACTCACACACACACACAGTCACTCTTCATCTCAGCGTGGTCTGACACACACACACGCACACACACACACACTCACTCATTCACTCACACACACACACAGAGTCACGCGTGTGCATTAGTTCCGGGTCATCCCGTCAGTCGCCCGCAGTCACACAGCAATGCTCTGGCCCCTCAGGGGGCGGGACAGGCCAGAGAGAGCACACCAATCACAGAGCCACTCTGATTTGAGTGACAGCTGCACAGACAGCAGCTGGAGGGAAGGACATCATCACTTGGTTCACCTCTGAACCACTGTTATTTTACTATCATTCATATACTAGATAGTTTTCATTAATATTTTAAACAAGGTTTAAATATTGTTTTCTATTTCAGTTTTAGTTATTTTAGTTATTTATTCTTAAATAAAATAAATCTTTATATTTTATTTCAGTTATCATTTATATTATTTAATTGTAATTTTTTATTTGCTATTTAAGTAACTATTAAATTTTTTTTATTTTTAATAGTCTTAGTTTTAATTACTGATAATAACTCTGCTCTGAACAATAGAATAGGGCAGAAACTGTGTTGGATTTGTATAACATCGTTCCCTTATATTTGTGTTCTTAGTGCTTTTATTGTAAAATATGTGAATTAGTCATAATAGCGCGTGAGTATCTGGCAGCGTTTGTGTGCCGTTAACCTCTCTGGACTAAAGGTTTAGCGCAGCAGTTAAAGTATCGACTGATGTGCTGCTCTCAGGGTCCATGAACATGGATGAATTGGTTTTTGGCGAGACGCCACGCGGTTAAAGCTGAGCAAAGCCAAACCGGAGCACTTTTCATTTAGATGAAATGATGAAACAATCATCAGGGACTGCTGGCTTTTATTAGGCTTTAAATCTGCAGTCCTGCTCTGACACGTCTTTCTCCAGAAGATACAGGTCAGATGGCTTTTCCACTTTAACATGGCGATTTTAACATATTTAAAAAAAAATCAGCCTCAAGACTTTTTGTTATAAATTGTCAAAAAAAAATCTACAAATATTTTTAGGAAGAAGAAAGACAAAGTTCTAGCTTTTATTTCACTTCCATTTATTTAGTTCTCATCAAAACATGCAAAATTAATGCGGAAAGGAGAGGTTGGAAATGCATTACCATGACAAAGTTGAATTATTTATTTTGTACATATTTTTTGAAGTGTTTAAAGCATGTCTATATAAACGCAGTAGAAGATGACATGCAATTTTCATTGTTAGAATAATGTTTTACACATGTACGCGAGGGTTCTGTAGAATGATGCTTGTGTTTTCATGATGTTTGGAAAAGTTGATTCATTGAGTCCACATGTCATCCCGCTCGTCCAAGAGCTTCGTCATGCGTTTATAGATCTGTACTCGTTGCTGGAGAGTGTGAGTGAGATCAGTTCACCAGATGGGCTCCTCCTCTGTCAAATGTCTAAATTAAAATACATTTTCTCTGCCGTCTCGGAGTTTGCGATGACATCATTGCATCTGTGCTCAGATTTCTGCTCTGTTTCTCTGTTTTGCAGAAAGGACGTTGGACTTAGACGGTTCTTCCCCAAAAGTTTGTTGGAGTCGGTTAAGGTGAGCGGAAGCTCTCTATTGCAAATACATTGGTTATTAAAGGCACAATATGTAATTTTCGCCGCTAGAGAGCGCGTATTCAAAATAAACAAAGAGACAAAGGCGTAGTTTGATGACGCCATGACTGAGAGTGGAATCATGGGAGTTGTCGTCTTCGTCCCCACAGCCGATTCAATCCGACGGGACTCGGGCAGAAATCATGTTCATGGATGAGCTAATGATTTATTAACGTAGTAGAATGAAGCAGGGTGAGGCTGAAAGCCGTCGAAGCGAAAGAGGCCGCTGAACGAGCGTGACACACGGCTCGAAAGCAGCGCAGCTTTTATTATGCCACAGTCGACCGCTCCTTCCGGTCGTGTGTATGTGGGGTTTCGAAACATTTGGGATAATGTAAGTACACAAGCCAGCAAAATATATAACACTGTTCTAGTGGTTTTTGGATATTTTAATTAAAAAAATTGTGCCTTTAAATCTTTGCATTTTCAAGAATTTGAGTGCTTGTGTGCAGTGTGTTTCTTACTTAAGTTGTTTCTAACAAGTCTGCTTGAAATCAAGTTGATGCATATTAATATATACGGTTATATACTTGAGAATGTTTCATCCATATGAACACTAATAATATTGACCAGTGTTATGTTTGTATTTTACTTTTTTATTTTTTATATATTTTGTTAAATTTTTAGTTCAATTTTAGTAGTTTGTTATGTGCATTTTTATTAGTTTTTTTAATGTTTATAAGTATTATTTAGCTTTGTTAATTTTTGTATGGTCTGTTTCCTTTTTAATTTTAAAGTTTTTGTAATTTTGTTTTTTGCTTTTGTGGTTTTTTAGTTTTTAAATTATTTATAAACATGTATTTGTATTTTTACATTATTTTTTCATTTTTTTCTATTTTCATTGTAATTTTACTTTTTTTTTTGTTATGTGCTTTTGTCATTATAATTAGTTTTTATTGTTTATAAGTATTAATTAACATTTAACTTTTTCATTTTTATATTTTCTTTTTTCTTTAAATTTTTTTGTAATTTATTTATGTGCTTTTGTCATTTTTAAATTTTTAAAAATGATTTATAAGTATTTATTAATATTTAGCTTTTTTAATTTGACATTGTTTGTAACTATTTTCTTTTGACATTTTCATAAGTTTTTTTAATTATTTATAAATATTTATTCATATGCATTTATTATTTTTTTAATTGTTCTATTTTGTATTTTAATTTTAATTTGAGTTCAATTGTAATTTTGTTATCTTTTGTCTTTTTATTTTTTATTATTTATATTTAATTTAATTACTTATATTCATTTGTATTTTTTAAATGTCTGTAGATTTGTATTTATTTTTATTTTAGTATAATTATATAATTTAAAATACATAATATATAAATATATAAAAATATATAATTGTAGTTATTTTAGTACATCAACCTAAAATTGTGAAATGTTATCTTGGCAACTAGCTGGAAAAGAAAAAGAAAAAGAAAAAAATATATATATACATACAGTAATTATACTGTATATAATTTTTATTTATTTTATTTTTTATTTTTTTCATTTTAATAACACACTTTAGTTATAGTTTTAGTTTTGGTTAACTATAATAACCCTGATAGTGACTGTCAATGATGGTTGTGAGGTGGGGGAAACTCATCACATGGTCAAGCTGGATGGTGTCAGTGTGTGCAGCTGCTATAAGAATAGTGTTCACCGACTGAGACAATCCCACACACCCCTGCAGACAGATGCTCAGTAAAATAGTGGGCTTGTCCTCTGACCCTGAGGGTCACCCTTAAACATGCGTGTGCACATGGGCGGGACAGAGGCGTTATTTCACTGCCCCAGAAATCGAGCCATCCTCCACCGCCTCGCAGTCTATTCCCATCGGCTCATGTGTGTGGTTATGTTGTTCGAGAGCTGTTCGTTTAGGCCGATTATAACGTTTAATCTGTGCACTTCCTAGTAAATGTCATTTCCGAGAGTTTCCAGCAACAGTGTTTGAGCAGAGCTCTTTTGATGGTGTTAGAAGAGAAATGAGGTTCAATTAAAAGCGCAGCCATCTGTCACTGACTGCATAAATCAGATTCAGCCCTCGAGCTCACATGTCATCATTTTAATAACAATACTGTTTGTTTTCACAGCATAAGGGGCTTATTAAAGGGACAGTTCAGACAAAACATGAAAATCCTGTCATTATCTACTCACCTTTATGTCGTTCCAAACCTGTATTACTCTTTAGCTGGAGCAAAAAAAGAAACTTCTTGATGAGATGCTGTTTACTATACAAGGCTGTATTTATTTGATTTAAAATACAGTAAAAACAGTAAAATTGTGAAATATTATTACTATTTAAAATAAGTATTTCCTATGTGAATATATATTAAACTGTAATTTATTTCTGTGATGCGCAGCTGAATTTTCAGCATCATTACTCCAGTCTTCAGTGTCACATGATCCTTTAGAAATCATAATAATATGCTGATTCGCTGCTCAAGATGATCAAAATCATATTTTTATGATATGGTCATTTTTTAAGTTTGAGCAAAACATGCTAACTGTTCTGTCTTTGTCTGAACTGATGAGCACAGAACACTATTTAGAGTCCCAGCCCTATAGTTTTTGTAACTCGTGTGTTTTTAACGTAAACTTGTGTGTGAATGAGAACTTAGTTTAGTACTCACATGCTGTGACAGCCGCTTTCTGTCCGTGTGCTTCGGATGTGTGCGCTCAGAAAACCGTATATAAGAAATGCAGACACATTCTGGGGACACCAGAGACTTATATTACATATTGTAAAAAGGGGCATAATATGTCACCTTTAAGGCAAACGAGGAGAAACCAGAATAGATAATAGATGAGAGAGATTAATATTCAGATGTTTTAGAGACGATATTTGAAGTGTCATGCAGTAAAGAGACATAAATGATGATTAGGTATACCATAATTTATAGATTTATTAATTTACTGTTGTTTTTTCTTTATTTTTACTTTATTATTATTATTGTTGTTGTTGTTCTTTATTTTTTATTTTTTTATTATTATTTTTCCACTCCAAAGAGAAAGGAAAACTTGAAATCGCATCATATGACCCCTTTAAATAAGTTGATAATAAGTTTAAGTTAAGTTTAAGGTTTTGTTTGATTTACGTCTTTAGTATTAATAGTATTAATTATCAACTAGGTTTAATAATAAATTTTTGTGCTGTCAGTGATCTTACTTGTAATAAGAGAACATTTTACCCCTTGTTATCTACGGCTCCCTGTTATGCAAGTGAAGGTTTGAAATGGCGTGTCGTAATAACAGAGAAGAAGAGGCGTGTTTCTGAGCATTCCAGCCTCTTGTTTGGTCCGTCAGACCCTTCCCATAATTCCTCCACAGATGTAAGCTCAGATACGGGGCTGCACTTCCAGTCAGGAAGATTGGACGGCCCCCTCTGAAGTGACCGCTCACATGTTTGATATGATCTGTGTGTGTCTGTGTCTGGAATGCTGTTAGGATATATACCCATAATGCCTTTCAGTGCTCAGATGATCTCTAACAGCACGTTACATCCATCAGCAGCACGTGCCGTGTGTAACGTTTGTGTATTTTGAGGAGAGCAGGAGAAACTGATAGAGATTGATCACTGTAGCGCGTCTCATTTGACTGACAGCTGAATTTGATGGTTGTAATGAACCTGTCAGCACTAATTACTGCTTTGAGTCTGGATTATTTTGTTATGCTACATAGATGTGGTTTTACTTTAGCATAAAACATTTATTGTGTTCACTAAGAACACTATTACTATTGCTCATGCTTAACTGGTTCTTCAGAACATGAAAAATTTAGTAATCTCTAACATCTAATCTGCTAAATGCGACTATAAGGCATGAAGATATTATAAACATTAGCATTAGGGCTGCACAAATAATCGAATTTCTAATTCAAGAACAAAATTACTGATAAGTCCACTTATGTTATTCTGTGTGCTTAAGATGTGTTTTTTTTCTTTTCTACAGGTAATCTTAAGGGGTTTTCCACTGTTTTAATTCTAGGTTTAATATAACATTATACAATTTGAGGCTTAAAGCAGCACTATGTAACTTTTTCTGTGTGCAAAATGTATATAATGAGCGAGTACATCATGAATTCATCATCCAAACCGCGTTTTTGTTTTTTTCCGAATAAGGGAATAATCGACAATTATGATTTTTGTTATAATCGTGCAGCCCAAGTTAGCATCATGATTTTCTGTAAAGCTGCTTTGAAACTGTTATTTTAGTATCACTGAGATACTATTAAAGTTTCACACAGCACAATGCCACAGATGTCGCAAGTTTTGAGGGAGCGAGGGAGGGAACTTTTTCTAAAAAAAATGAAAAAATTTAGTCTTTTTTGTTATTTTAGTATATCGTCAAGTAAAAATGAGAAATGTTTCCTTGGCAATTGACTGAAATAAAATAAGTTTAAGTTTTTGTCTTTTATTTTTTGAATGGTTTCAGTTTTAGTTAACTATAACAACGCTGATATGTTTAGTGAAAAGCGCTGTACAAACAAACTGGATTTGACTTGACTTAAATTAAAACACTGGTTTGAAGAGCTTTTTAAATAGATATTTTATGCTTATCTTTATAGCACCCAGTGACACCAGTGCTGTAAATAAATATGTGACCCATTTCACATTTTTAATGTTTTTACTGTATTTTTGATTAAATAAATGCAGCCTTGGTGAGCAGAAGAGACTTCTTATGACCTTACCGACCCCAAACTTTAGTCTATAATATACTATATTATACATTATATATTACATCATGATTTGTTTGGCATATTTTCATTTTGGTGTTATAATGAAAGCAATATTTCTAGATAAAATTAGGGAGCCTTTATAAAATTACCCAACAACTAGTTATTTTTTGTTAATTTTTGACCCTGCAAACCCTTAATGTTTTATTGTTTTATGCTTAAATCTTAATTCAGTGTGCAGTCAAATCCCGTCATTAACGCTCCTCTCCTCTGTCCGTCTCAGTCGAGTTGGGTCATATCAGTGGATCTCGCTATCGGTCCAGAGGAGGGAATCAGTTACCTGACAGACAAGGGTTCCACGGTAACGCATACTGAAATCACCATAGCAACAAGCATCTATTTTACATTAATCCCAGTTGTTTGGTTCAGTTGCTTGGTTCTATTTATGAGTAGCTCCGCCCACAGTGAAATCTCATTGGTCCAAAATCCTAACTGAAATTAAACTACAAATGATCTTGTTTGCTGATTGGCTGATTTTTGAAGTTTATAAGGAGAAATGTCTTAATTTTAAAGCTTGTCTGTCCCATTAGTCGCTCTGTCGTGTGATGCATGACTAATGTGTCTGTGTTTTTTTTTCAGCCGACACATCTGGCCAACTTCACGCAGGTGCAGAGCATCCATTACTCGTGCGTTGAGGAGAAGGAGAGGAAGGGCGTCTTACAGCTGGACGTGGCAGGAGCCGCTGAGGTAAACCACACTGCAGTTTAAAGATCATGATCAGCCGTGGTTCTCTGAAAAAACTTTGGAGTTTCAGCTCAAAAGTAAATGAAATGCAGATCATGTTTTGATTGTAGGATCTAGTGTTTAGTTAGAGATGTGTGACTCAGGAGGGTGTAAATCCAGCTCAACCCTGCGCTGACGGTGCTCTGATTTCAGTCCATCACTGTTATTTTGGGTTCTGTCTGTACTTTGTCAGTCTTTTTTTCTCCTTCTGATTGTCTGTCTTTTAGGCGCCATTTTTACCCGGATTTAGACGCCGTGGTGGATTCCTTAGACTTATTCAAACCAGTGGTGTTATAATTCACTAAGACTAAAACGTTTTTGGTCATTGAAATATAGGTGAAATAAAACAAAATATAAATATTAGATTAAACATGTTTTCATAAACTGAAAAAAAAAGTTTAAGTTGAAGTACTGAAATGACTACAACTAAATGCAAATAAAGAAAATAAAGCTAAACAGATATATATATATATAAACTACTAATAAAAATGGCCATAAAAATGACCAAACTAATAAAAATTACTATAACATTAAAATGAAATTAAAATGAAAACAGAAAAATATAAAAATAAAACATGAAATATATAAAAATGAAAGAAAAGAAATGTTGCCTTGCCAACTTACTTGGGTATAAAAAAAATAAGTTTAAGTTAAGTACTAAAATTACTAAAACTAAAACAGAAATGAAAATAAATTAAAGCTAAAGAGAAGTATTAAAAAAAAAAAGCTAATAAAAATAACAAAGCACATGACAAAATTACTTAAACCTAAGCTAAAATTCAAAGGAAAACTGAAAAATATAAAAATAAGAAAATAAAAATGTATATATAAAAGAACGTTAACAATAAGTTGGAAATGTTGCCTTGTCAACTAACTGAAATAAAATAAGCTTAAGTTTAAGTATTAAAATTACTAGAACTAAAACTGAAATAAAATTAAAGCTAAATAGAAATATTGTCATTTTATATTCATTATTATATTATTTAACTAAAAAAATAGATAACAGAAAATATGATAATAAAAACTAGTTCTAAATATTGATAAATACTAAAATAGTATGTCAATAATACTAAAATAACACAGATTTCAACTGTTATCTTGTGAGATCGTAAGTCTTTTTGACCAATTCGTTAAAGATCTGGCTCATAAGAGTCATTTGTTTGGGAACTGGGCTAGACTGTGTACACAACAAAATATTTTTATCTCATTACATTTAATCTAGACAGCATAATCACAGCTCGAGTCAAAGGAAGCACTGTTGTGGGCGTGTTTGAGGGCATTTGTGGGCGTGTTTGAGGGCAGTTGTGGGCGTGTCTTCAGTTGTGTATGTGTTTTTGGTCAGTGCAGCTGGTCTGTGTTGTAGCTTGACGTCATGATGAGGCTGCTGTTGCTGATAATGGCTCATTGTGAGTCTGGTTTCTTTCTCGTAGCCTCTCACGATCAGCACGCCGTTCTTCGCCACCGCTGAGAACATGGCCGACCTCATCGACGGCTACTGTCGCCTGCTCAACGCCGTCAGCCAGTCCTTCATCGTCAGACCTCAGAAAGGTACGTCTGCCTCACACTGCTGCATTGTGGGATGTTCGGAGTACAGAGGCAGTGAACCGCAGAATTAGCTTGAATGGGATGCATTGAGTGGAATGCATCTCAGCACGAAGCAGCACAGCTGTTTGCCTCAGCAAGACTCAAATAGAAAGACATATATATTGAAAATAAGTCCACTTGTAGTAAAGTATGAAATGCGGTTCTTGGTAATGTCGTGAGTCGTGTTCTTCTGTTTGATTCATAAGCTGGTGCTGTGTGTTTTTCTGTCCTACAGAGGGGGAAAGAGCTCTTCCATCCATTCCAAAGTGAGTCATAAATTCACTTCACTGGTGTTCATGAGCTGTTTAATAAACTGACGTTCATTTCGAGGAGGTTTGAGCAGCAGTTAAGGCTTAAACACCATCAAAACTGAAGCATGGGACTAGAGCTGGGTGATACATCAAACATTCAATATATGGTTTTGTTGATGATGGTTTTAATGCATTTTTTTTTTGCCCATGAAGTGAAAAAAGTATATTATAAAAATGTATAAAATGTTCTATAACTTTTTAATATTTTTAAAATCATTTTTATTTTATTTTATTTTTTTGTCCATTAATTTTTTGAAAGAGCATCATTAGACAGTCTGGAGTGAAAAAAAAGGTATATTATTATATTCAATATTAAAGGGGTCATATGATGCTATTTTAAAGATCATTATTTTGTGTATTTGGTGTAACAGAATATGTTGACATGCCTTAATGTTCAAAAAACACATTATTGTCTCCCTGACATGCTGCATCAACACTACTGCTGTTCCTGAAACCACGCCTTCTTTCTTTGCGTGCACATTTGGGCTGCATTATGCTAATATTTCCACATTGTGACCTAGACATGTGGGGGCGTGTTAGAACGAGGCGTTTTAGGTAGGCGTGGTTGACTCTTAACTTTTATAAAGTTTTATAAGTTTTATAAACTTTTATTACAGATCTTCTTTATGCACAAACAGCTTTTAACACTCCAAAGAGAAAGGAAAACTTCAAATCGCATCATATGACCCCTTTAATATTAATATATAAAATGTTTTATAACTTTTAATATTTTTAAAATCATTTTTATTTTATTTTATTCTTTTGTCCATTAATTTTTTTAAAGAGCATCATTAGAAAGTCTAGAGTGGAAAAAAGTATATTATTATATTCAATCTTAATATAAATATATAAAATGTTTTATAACTTTTAATATTTTTAAAATTATTTTAATTTTATTTTATTATTATTATTATTTAATTTAATTTTTTTGTCCATGACATTTGTCCTAAAGGGCATCATTAGACTAATATCAAGTCTGGAGAGAAAAAAGTATATTACTATATAAAATGTTCATATATACTGTATATATATGTGTGTGTGTGTGTGTGTGTGTGTGTGTGTGTGTAGCTTTTACATTTTTTTTGCCCATGAAGTTTCCTAAAGAGCATCATTTGACTAATTTAAAATCAGAAGTATATAATTATATAAAATATTAACAAAAAAAAATATCAGTAAACATAATGTTGTATAACTTTTTTGATTTATTTTTATATAATGTTTAATTAGAAATGTATATATTTTAAATTAGATTTTTTTTTAAATATTACATATATTTTAACATTTTCTAAATGTAATATGTAACATAATATATAATATTGCATTATATTTAAATAATGTTTTAATATATGTTATTGTATTTTAATATTTTAATATTTCATGATTTTTCCCAGGCTTAAAAATATTATATACTACGTTGCAATGTTCTGATTGAGGGCTAACTAAAGAGTTTCAATTCTGCATGTTGCATTTAGTACATACAAACATTTTAGTATCATTTTGATTATTAAGTTAGCATGCATATTTGCACCCGATACCAAAAAAACGCACACATCCAGAAGTTCCCATGTTCACGTGAGCCATTGGATAATAATGTCTTGTGTGCATGAAAACAACAATAATCACCGTTTTGTTTGTTAATGAAATCATTTCTCCACAGACTTGCCAACAACGAGAAGCGGCTGGAGGGGATCCGGGCAGGAGTTCGTGCCATCTCTGTTTCAGGTGAGACATCTCTGATTTATCAGGTTTCTTGAGGATCTGTCAGCTCTGCAAAACAGTTTCCATCAAAATCTGATGCTTAATGGCCAATACCTTTGTTCAGCATAAGTCTGAGGGACTTATTTTATTGTCCATCAGTTCCAGTTTCAGCTCACTTATGAAAGTTACAGCAGCAGCAGCAGGCTGCATGAATTACGCTTGAAGTTTAATACTTAGTGTTCGAGGTTTGTTCAGATCACTGAGTATGACTAATAGTAATAGTGATGCTATTCAATACAATCAAATGCATAGTGAATGTGGTTTCACAACGTCTCTAAAGGATGTCTATTTGATGTCTTCAAGATGTTGTTTCTGCAACATCTGCACACATTTAGAGCTTGTCGTCACTTGTATTTCAGATGTTTCATGCTCATGAATGTGTCTGCTATTTATAAGCGGTTTACACTGGAGATTTCCAGCATAATCTATAATCGAAAGCCACTTTCTGAAGACAGTGTGCATATTTAAATGAAGTCAATTTCATTCTTCTCAATGCCGACATGCTTCATTTTTTATGTTATTGCACTCATTTCTGGATGTGTTTGTACTGATTTGCACCTGAGTTGCATAATTCATTTAGTGACTCAAGTGCTAAAATAACAAACAGCACATTTGTGTGAATTGAGCTGATAGTGAAAGTCTGAGCACCACAGATCGCGTGTGGTTTGTCAGGCTGAAATGTTTTGTCACGGATCTGGAAGATAAATATGTTTGTTGCGTCTCCATTCCTCCTGCCATATTCTCTTGCTTTGCTTCACTCTCTTTCTCTGTCCATCTGTCGTTCTTCACTGAAGACTCTGTGGTTCAGACGCCCACCAAAGCTGCTAAAGCTCGGCGCTTTCTCCTTCCGTTTGTCCTCTGTTCCCATGATTCTCCTCCTAAGGGTACATGCTGTTCCTGTGTGTGTGTTTCAACACTAACCCTCACCTGCTCTCCACCCTAAACACATGTCAGCATATATCAGCTGTTTCCCATAGAGTCACAGGTGTGTTATAAGTGCTCTGACTCCTTCTCAGCAAATCAGTTTCGTTTATTCTCATCGAGCTGGAAGTGTAGATGTGATTTTGAATTATGTTAGTTTCTACCTCCTTGACAATCAAATCGCATTCCTTTTATGGTTTTTTAACATTATTATTTTAAAATTATGTAATATAATATATATTAAAATAATATATATTTTACATTACAGTACAGCCAATTTTCTTTATGCAAAATATGTTTTTTTTCTATTGATTTAGTGATGAAATACTTACCTTTTGACAGTTTTTGTGAGACTCACCCAATTTTTATTTATTTATTTGCTAAATACATTAGACGTATAAACCTGCCTCCAAATAAGATCAGAGATTTTTCCATGTGAAATGCACTGAATTAGACCCGTGGCAGAACAATCCAGGCAGATGTGTGTCCACGTCCCAATTGAATCTCATCCCACACATTCCTGCAGCACGTCTAACCCAATATAACCCGCACTAATGACTCCCAGAACAGCATGAACAAAACACATTTACTGCAGGAGCTGCTCACACAAACCAGTTAACCGCTTCAAATTGATGAGGAACGTGTGTTTTCATGTCTGCTGATGAATTAACCTTTCTCCTCTCTGCTCCTCTCCTCTCTGTTCTTTGCATGGACCTGCAGAAGATCTTAGCGGAGATGGTAATGTCTGACTTGCAATCTTCATTTCTTTCCTCAGACTAACTCTCTGCTCTGTGTGCATTTGGAAAGTTACTGGAATCTAGTCAATCTCGCGTAGCTTGTAGTTTAGTTGTAGTGTGTAAATGTGAGTCTCCTTCACTTTAAGTGCACTTGAAGTCTCTTTTGCTCCCTGCATTCCTCGCAGGGCACTTTAAAGGTGCATTATTTAGAGAAGCGAGTGACCTCTCCCCAAAAAAAAAATGCTGGACTAAATCTGTTTTGCATGAAGGCGAAAGAGTCACTTCCTTCCCCTCGTCTTTCTCGAGCTTGACCACAGAGCCGCTCTCTGATTGGCTGGTCAGACAGACACTCAGATTTTAAAATCAGTTTAAAAGAGAGAAGTGCACTTGAGTTTGAGTGTGTGTGTGTGTGTGTGTGTGTCTTCATGGAGGGATTTCTTGGCTGGTTGACCGGCTGTAGTTTGTGTAGTGTAAGGTTCCGTGTGTTTGGGGTGGTGTAGTGACCGAGTGGGCGTTATTTTGGCCGGTGTGTGTGAGATACTGACCGCTGCTGCTTCTGTCTCCCTGCAGAAACAGACGACTACGCAGAGATCATAGATGAGGAGGACACCTACACCATGCCCTCTAGTAAGTACCCTCGCTCGTGCCGCCTTTTAAGTGTGTGTAACTGCCGTGTTTCTGTCCAAATCCGTACGGTTTTCGGAGCCAAATCCTGACCTTTTTTTTTCCCTGTCTGTTTGTTGATGTGGCAGCAAATGAAATTTAAAGTATCCAGCTCTGACATTCCAGAATATTCTCTCTGGAAACTCCGTTTGTGTTGTGCTTTAGAAGGTTCGATTCATCATATATGAAATTAAAGCAGGTCATATTTGGGCGTAATTCAGATGCAGAGGGAATTTCTTGCTTTTCTTTTTTTTTTTTTAAAGCATGCACGTGTTTGGATTGAACTCAATCTGACATATTTGCCTCGGGGATGTTTCAAGGATTCATAAAGTATTACTCATCTATAAAAATGCCCATTTTCTTTTAGGGTTTGGAGTTGAATGTGAATTAGCTTTATATAAACACACTGGAAGTCTGTGATGTGTCCTGATTTAGTGAGTGTGTGTGTGAGTCAGAGACTGCACTCTAACATTCACGAGTGTGTGACTTTACAAACAATCACAGGATTCTGAACACACACCGACTCAATGTGTGTGTTATATGAGTCTCTTCAAGACAGTTTCATGAAAAAAATGGTAATTTACTCAACGTCATGTCGT
>NW_015639767.1:157882-159300 GCF_001515625.1 Sinocyclocheilus rhinocerous | reverse complement strand
CAGATGCAGAGGGAATTTTTTGCTTTTCTTTTTTTTTTTTTAATCATGCACGTGTTTGGATTGAACTCAATCTGACATATTTGCCTCGGGGATGTTTCAAGGATTCATAAAGTATTACTCATCTATAAAAATGCCCATTTTCTTTTAGGGTTTGGAGTTGAATGTGAATTAGCTTTATATAAACACACTGGAAGTCTGTGATGTGTCCTGATTTAGTGAGTGTGTGTGTGAGTCAGAGACTGCACTCTAACATTCACGAGTGTGTGACTTTACAAACAATCACAGGATTCTGAACACACACCGACTCAATGTGTGTGTTATATGAGTCTCTTCAAGACAGTTTCATGAAAAAAATGGTAATTTACTCAACGTCATGTCGTTCCTTGACCTGCATGGTTTTCTAGCGTGCAGCACAAAAGCAGATGTTTAGCAGAATGTTCATGCTGCTCTTTTCCGTTCAATGAAAGCAGATGGTTTCCAGTGGCTGCCCAGCTAAAAGAAAATGCTCTCAGAACGTTCTGGCAAGGTTCTCTCAAGTAACATTAATAGAACATTCGTTCAGAGTTATCTGGTCTTTAATAATGTTCTCAAAACAATGGCACAAAAAAAAATTTTTATGCATTGTTCATGGAACGTTTTGCTGAAACGTTTTAGTTGGACATTCGTCTGACATTTTTTAAATGTGACTACTTTCAGAATGTTCAGAGAACATCAAAAGTAACATTCCGATAATGTTTCTAAAATTATAAAATTGAATGCTCACTTAACCAGGAAAAGATTAAAAAAATTTATTTTTTTTTAAAACTGACATTTTGAACATTCTGAGAACATTCAGAAATAACGTTTTCATAACTTATTGGGAACATTAGAAAAACGTTCTTGGAGCATATTTTTGTTAGCTGGGTGTCAAGCGCCTAAAGAACAAAAAAGTAGTTGATATGACTCATGCACTATATTAAAAGTCTTGTAAAGCCAAAAATGTTAAAGTCCCCCTGTAGTGAAAATCAAGTTTTTTATGTTGTTTATTTGTCTATATGGTGTTTTTAATATGCCTTTAGACAAACCCTGTGCCAATCTATTAATCAACACCATTGCTGAGTATTTTCTCTTTAAAACTGTAGTTTCCCAAAGGCTGACCCAGAAATACAGTTTGAAACAGCCCTCGGTTTGCTACGTCACAAACCAATAACCAATCACGTCAAGGGATCGATTCCTATCACTAGCATGCAAAATATACCAATACCAGCACAAAACCAAAAATAAATTAAAGCAAAAAACCCATGAAGCTGTGGTTTAATGTGAATTTAGAACCGCTAACTTGCATTATAACCCGTGGCAACAGTGTAAAAGTAGCCCAGAGTCAGACCCACCTCTCCCGCATCAGCATCTGCACTTCACACGCGTATGCTCGCGGGCGC
>NW_015639767.1:150746-157785 GCF_001515625.1 Sinocyclocheilus rhinocerous | reverse complement strand
GTAGAAGCAGCGCGGAGCCAGACCCACCTCTCCCGCAGCGGCGTCTGCACTTCACACGCGTATGCTCGCGGGCGCAAATTAAGAATCACAAACGGCTGTATTCGAGTCTTCAAGGCATTTTAGGACACAACATCGTCAAGCAATTTACAGTATTCACTGTAGTTTTCCGCTAGTAAAAAGATAGTTTTATCAGTTCTGCACTTCACACGCGTATGCTCGCGGGCGCGAATTAACAATCACAAACGGCTACATTCGAGTCTTCAAGGCATTTTAGGACACTTAACTTAACTCAATTAAGTAACTTTAACGAATGTTACAGTATTCACTGTAGTTGTCCGCTAGTAAAAAGATAGTTTTATCAGTCATTATCCGTGTATGCCGTTGTTTTGCGTTTACTACAGTTCATTGGATCAGGAGGCGCTGCCTGGTGTGACTGAGTGGAGGCGGGACTAATTTGCATATTCATAGATCAGCGTATAGTAAATGAGGCAAGGGTGTAGAGTTGCATTCAAGCTATTTTAAGGAATGAGAAAATTATTTTCACAAGAATAAACATTTAAATATGTAATTTTGATGATCAAAGATAAGTTTTAAGGGATAAAATATTTGACTACAGGGGGACTTTAAATCGTTGGAACCAGCTTGTAATTTTCAAAAACTGCTCAGAATGGTAAAGTTAGTTCTGAAATTTTTTATATTTTGATATCTATGCAGTGAGATTAATTTAAGTATGTCTTAACTGTCCCAATACTTCTTGGTGTCAAGAAGAATATTTCTATAGAACATTTTGTTGTACTTTGTACAATGACTTCCATAAGTGACCTTCTGAAATCTAAGATCCATTTAAAATGATGTGGAGTTATTTGATGTGATGTATAAATAGTTAAATCATCTGGTGGTGTGAAAGGGGGTGGGTGGCATCACATTAATCTTAGAACCACACACTGTGACAACCCAGGAGCTTAGCATCGCCTCTGCATGATAACACACTCGCTCAAGTACCAGGATTATGTTTAATTGTGTTATCACGATGAACAGGCTCTGAGGTTTGGCAGGGAGTCAAAGGCAGATAAGGCTTACTGGTCTTTACCCACCCAGTGATGTGCAGAGGTGCACTTGACAAATCTAAGAAGCTTTAACACAGTGAAATGCATTGCAAAACTGCTGCTCCTCTGCACTCATTGTGTCATTGTGAAGACTAAAAAATGTACTGTGGTTGAAATACCACACATGCTTTTATACCGTGCTATATGAGACAGATTTGAGTTCTGCCTTAAGGGTGAGTCATCACGTGCAGTACTCTCATAATTAGCATGGTGCTCTGCCACTTTTCATGTCTACACATTTTGTAAAAAAAAAAAAATTTATAATTCACTCAAGGTTCATACTTGTTGGAGCTATATTACCCCTTGCGGGCTAAACAGTAATTTGTACAAAAAGTTTTTTGTTGTTTGCATGTGTTCAGGTGCCAGCAACAATGACTTCTGTTTTGCATGATCTGTGTGTTTTGGACAACATTGTTCTGTCGTTGGCTAACTGGCTTCTTCGTTTGGTTCTAAAAAGAATAAATAAATATGAAATGCTTTATTTTTCCTTAAAACTAAACAGACTTAATTGTGTACTCATAAAATGTTTGCTTACATTTAATTATTTGTACCAGCTGTACCAGTGGTTTTAAACTTTGTACTGACACCTATAGGTGTGGATGTATAAAGTTTATTTACTGCTGCTATTTCACAACAAAGCCGTTTGTTTATCGGGGTTGTGCACCATTTAGAATTGAATGGAGAATTTTTTTAAATTCCAATTTAATTCCAGAATTTGAAATGAGGTAGAATCGCTGATCTATATAATGTTCTCTATTATAGATCAGTGGGTATAATGCAGAATTAAACCATAAAAAAAAAAAACTAGAATATCAAATGACAGTTCTGAGATGTTGGCTTAACATGTTTGAAAGATACAGTATGTTTGAAATGCCAGCTATAAAAATGTGTATTTAGTTTATTTAATTTGGTTTATATATTTCACTTCATTTCCTAGAATGCATTAACTGTTACATTTCTTTGAATTACAGTTCAGTAAATACCTTTATCTGTCATTCCTGATTTCAAATTTACTTTTGTATTCACACCTTTGTAAATTACGTTAATGAACTTAAAGCAATTCAATTTTCAACTCTGTCTTGTTCCTCTTTTCAGTATCGCAGTACAAATATAATGCATTCAGTTTGGATTCTTGAAAAAAATTTTTTTTACAACGCACTGCTAAATGCCTGCAGTGAACTCTCTTCCTGCAGCGAATGTGATGGACAGAGCCAATTTGCTGTGTGTCATGTGTTCGTATTCATCATTGTTTTATTTTTCCACTCGTACTGTTTGGACCACTGGATTGCACACATGCTAATCCCTGAAATCACTCTGGACTATGCTGCAGACTGTGGAATATTGTTTTTGTTATATTGTTTATATTGTTAATGCATTGTAAAACACCCTGTATAAAGTACACATATTATTATTTGTAACTAGTGAATTAACCCAGTGAATTGCATGACATGGCTGATCATGTGGTGTAAAGATCTCGGCACACATGAGGGGGCGATCTGCTCCATGTAGAATAAAACAACTTTCTCTAAAAGACTGGTTTAAAGTAAGTGTCTTTAACAGGTCTGTGACCTTCTAAGGGTACCTTCTAATTGTGGTGACTGAGTGGAGGCGGGACTAATTTGCATATTCATAGATCAGCGTATAGTAAATGAGGCAAGGGTGTAGATCATGCGCATTTTTTGTGATCACATAACGGTAACGTTTGGCTTCAGAGGACTATAAATGTAGTCATGTGAACTATTTTTATTGCTCTTTTGCTCCATTACTGCAAAAAAGTGATTTTCTTTCTTATTATTTTTGTCTTGTTTTATTTTCAAATATCTGAACATTCTTAAATAAAGATACATTTAATTGAGATGCAAAACGACATCAAATAAGTTATTTTTTGGAGAAATTGATCAATATCAAGTGATGTTTGTGCTTAAAATAAGAAAAAATATCTGCCAGTGGGGTAAAAAAAATAAACTTGTTTTCCCATTAAATTATATTTATTTTTCTTACATCATTCGTTAGTGCCATTGTTTTGCGTTTACTACAGTTCAGTGGATCAGGAGGCGCTGGCTGGTGTGACTGAGTGGAGGCGGGACTAATTTGCATATTCATAGATCAGCGTATAGTAAATGAGGCAAGGGTGTAGAGTTGCATTCAAGCTATTTTAAGGAATGAGAAAATTATTTTCACAAGAATAAACATTTAAATATGTAATTTTGATGATCAAAGATAAGTTTTAAGGGATAAAATATTTGACTACAGGGGGACTTTAACATTTTTGTGATCACATAACGGTAACGTTTGTCTTCAGAGGACTATAAATGTAGTCATGTGAACTATTTTTATTGCGCTTTTGCTCCATTACTGCAAAAAGTGATTTTCTCTCTTATTATTTTTGTCTTGTTTTATTTTCAAATATCTAAACATTCTTAAATAAAGATACATTTAATTGAGATGCAAAACGACATCAAATAAGTTATTTTTTGGAGAAATTGATCAATATCAAGTGATGTTTGTGCTTAAAATAAGAAAAAATATCTGCCAGTGGGGTAAAAAAAATAAACTTGTTTTCCCATTAAATTATATTTATTTTTCTTACATCATTCGTTAGTTGCTTTCTTTATATGTAAATGAACAGCATGAGCATTTTTTGTGTTTTATGCTTTGGAATGACAGGTGAGTAAATGCTCGCAGGATTTCATTTTTGTCATTTTGTTAATGGCAGTTTCAGTTCGCTGAAATAGTTCTTATAATTTATTGCTCATTGTACAGGGAATTTGTATGTTGTCCTCTACATCATTTTTATAATCTGCTGAATACACACGTTTTATAACAGCTCTGTCGTGATTGTTTGACATGTCTGTGATTGATAAGTGTGTGCAGCTCTCCACATCTCATCCCTCTGTTTCTCTCTCTCTCTCTCATCCTGAGCTTTAATTCTGATCTAAAAGCCCAATCTCTGACTTTTCTCTTTAACAACCAGCAGAATGCTATGGATTAGACGCAGGTAACACCATCCCTCTGTTTGTGTGCTTCTCTTTTTCTTTTCTGTCTCTCTGTCTCAGGTTTGCTGTGTGCTTGTGTTAGAAGCAGGTTCTTCCTCATATCACAGACTAATGCAGGTTTCATAAAATAATTTTGTGCATTTCATGGGAATCAAACCCATGACTTGACATTGTTAGTGCTACGATCTAACTTATAGAAGCTATGATATAAAAAAAGTATTGTGTCACACAGCATCTTTAAGGCATTATTATATTATTATTAAGCATCTTTGTATTATTATTGTGTATAATGTAATTTATACGTATTTGTAATATCATTATTAATAATATCCCATTAATATATTTTTGACATTAAATACTTTGTATAACTGAAAACCTGCAGAAGTCGTTGATATGTAGCCAAACAATAGATTATTATTTTGTTTTGCTCATTTATATTTTTCAAAAAAAAAAATGTGTTTGTTTGTTTGCATTTAAATTTGTATTTATTTATATATTTTTTTTGGTTTTAAAAGTTTGGAATCACTATGTTTTTTTTTTGTTTTTTTTTACTGTGATATTCAGCAATGTTTTTTACTAAGATATTTTTTTTACTTTGATATTCAGCATTAAAACGATCAAAAATCACAGTAAAGACATGTTAAAAAAGATTTATTTTTCAAATAAATTGTGCGTTTATTATTTTTAGCTTTTTATTTAGCTGTATGTATCATGATTTCTACAGAACATTAAGGACTTTATTGAAGACTTATTTCAATACAAGTTATGTACATTAGTCAGAGTGGACTTCATATTTATTATGACAAATGAAAATGAGTCTGGCATATATGTGCAGTTTGTTCTTCTCAATGTTTAGGGTTTCCTTTATTTTCATAGCCAGTTTTTTGTCATCTAGTGACTGTCCTTCTGTCCATCACAGCCTCGTCTTCATTCATGTCCATTTAAATATGGTGTCCACCCTGACTGAGGTCTTCTGTTCATGACCTCAGTGTTTCTAAACTT
The DNA here is from genome assembly GCF_001515625.1 of Sinocyclocheilus rhinocerous. NCBI lineage: Eukaryota > Metazoa > Chordata > Actinopteri > Cypriniformes > Cyprinidae > Sinocyclocheilus > Sinocyclocheilus rhinocerous. The sequence goes on along the minus strand of NW_015639767.1, from coordinate 152,681 downwards.
GCAATTGGCGACTTTCAAGCGATTTGATAAATGGCTGAGCGTTTGTTGATCTCGGTCACAGCTGCTCGTGTGCAGCATGTCGCTCTTCTGAACTTACATGATGTCTAGAGTTTGTAGTTTGTGGATTCCTCTGTTGCTGAGCTTCAGGTTTGTGACGGTTGGTTTCTTGTGTTCTTCATCTGTAGCTCAGGACTATGAGATCCAGCGGGACAGAATCGAGTTGGGACGGTGTATCGGCGAGGGCCAGTTTGGCGATGTCCACCAAGGGGTTTACATCAGTCCGGTAAACAACAGATTCATCATCCACACAGTCCGCAGAAATATTAATCAAACAAAGACTGCATTTGCCATGAATAGTGTGCCAGCTGGTGGCCCTTTTAATTTTTTTCCCTAAATCAATTCATGTCAGAATCCCATGTTACAAAACTATTATTTAGCATAAATTGAACATAGCATGAACAGTAGAGTAGTTTTGACTGCATTCGTTAAGCTCAACCTTAGAACCCTATTATAACCGTTTTTAGGAAAATGATCAAGCAAATATTTTTGTTAAGAAGTATATTTTAAAATACATGTTTTAATATAATTTTATGTTACAAAAAAGTTTATATAATATGTGATTATTAGTTAGTACAATCTAACATTTGGTCCCAAACTACCTCTCTATTGATCAAGCAAATATTTTTGTTACATTTATGGAAAACATTTTTATATAATTTTTTTAAATGTTATTTTATATAATAAAGAAGTTTGTATAATATATGATTATTAGTTAATACAATCTAACATTTGGTCCCAAACTAGCTCTCTATTGATCCAGCAAATATTATTTTTTACAAAAATAATACATTTTATATGGAATATACCTTTTTATATAATAAATACGTTTATATAATATATAAGTTTATCACTGAGTCTACTGAGTGAGGTCTTAATTCAGGCTAAATCTGCAACCAATCTTTTTTTTCTTCCAAATAAATACATTTTAAATAATTTTAACAATTAAATGTTGTTGTTTTTAGATTTGTATGTATGTTTTATGCTATTATGTTTATAACAGTCACAGATAAGCAGGTTTTAAACTGTATTTATGATATACACATTTTTTAAATAAAATTTCTAATATTTACAATTCAATATTTTTTTCAAGATGTTCCAAATTTATTTTATAACCGATTCCCTACTCGTTCCCTGCTCGTTACTGTGTTCTGAAGCTGTTCAAACCAACTGAAATGTCTCTGTTTGTGGACCTACTGTTTTGCTACTATGTACTTTTAATTTTCTAATCTTAATTCATTCACATAGTTTTTGATTTGTGTGTTTGACGTGAAGCCATGTGCTCTACCTGACAGGAGAATCCAGCATTATCAGTGGCCATTAAGACGTGTAAGAACTGCACCTCAGACAGCGTGCGTGAGAAGTTCTTACAGGAAGCTCGTGAGTATCAAGAGTTCACACTAGTGACCTACATTTACATTTACATTGAATCATTTAGCAGACGCTTTTATCCAAAGCGACTTACAAATGAGGAGAACAATAGAAGCAATCAGACGAACGAGAGAGCAACAGTATGCAAGTGCTATGACAAGTCTCAGTTAGTCTAGCACAGTACACACAGCTAGGGTTTTTTCTTTTTTTAATAGAATGGAATAGAATAGAATAGGTAAGTGCTAGTATTAGTTCGTCAAGTGCTGGCGAAAAAGATGTGTCTTTAGACGTTTTTTTGAAAATGGCCAATGACTCAGCTGTTCGAATTGAGATCGGGAGGTCATTCCACCAGCAGGGCACAGTCCAGGAAAAGGTCTGTGAGAGTGATTTTGTGTCTCTTTGGGATGGCACCATAAGGCGACGTTCACTTGCAGAACGCAAGCTTCTGGAGGGTGCATAAGTTTGAACTAGCAAGTTTAGGTATATTGGTGCAGCGCCAGTTGTTGT
>NW_015639767.1:149392-150370 GCF_001515625.1 Sinocyclocheilus rhinocerous | reverse complement strand
TCCAGCCAGAAATGTCTGTCAGACAGGCTGCAATGCGAACAGCTACTGTCGGATCATTTGGTTGAAATGAGAAGTAAGAGTTGAGTGTCATCAGCATAGCAATGATAGGAAAAGCCATGCTTCTGAATGACGGATCGTAAAGATGACATGTAGATGGAGAAAAGAAGTGATCCAAGCACTGAGCCTTGAGGAATCCCAGTAGCAAGAAGTTGTGACTTAGAAACCTCACCCCTCCAAGACACCCTGAAAGACCTACCTGAGAGGTAAGACTTGAACCATTGGAGTAGTGCGGCTCCTGAGATGCCCATTTTCATGAGGGTGGACAGGAGGATCTGGTGGTTAACTGTGTCAAAAGCAGCAGACAGATCCAGCAAGATGAGTACTGAGGATTTGGAAGCTGCTCTTGCCAGTCTCAGGGATTCATTAACCGATTACCCGAGTCTACTTAAATGCTGTGGGAAATGTACCAGTGTGAAGAGAGGTGTTGATAATGTGAGTAAGCGAAGGTATGACTGAAGAAGAAATTGCCTGAAGTATGTGAGTGGGGATAGGATCAAGTGGACAAGTAGTAGTATGATTGGAAAGGATAAGTTTGGAAACGTCCATCTCCGAGAGTGGAGAGAAGGAGGAGAGAGAGTGTGTATTTGTCGTTATGAAGTTATCATCGGTTTGTGGTGTGGAGAATTGGTCATTGATATTCCTTGTTTTATTTATGAAGAATATTGCAAAGTCATCAGCTGTAAGAGTTGATGAAGGAGGAGGACAGAGAAGAGAAGAGAAAGTTTTGTAAAGTGTGCAAGAGTCAGAACAGTTGTTAATTTTGTTGTGGTAGTATGTCGTTTTAGCAGTGGAGACATTTGCAGAGAAGGAAGAGAGTGACTGATACATACTAAGGTCGGTCGAGTTTTTTGATTTGCGCCATTTCCTCTCTGCAGCCCTGAGTCTAGAGCGATGTTCACGGAGAACATCGGACAGCCA
>NW_015639767.1:145261-149331 GCF_001515625.1 Sinocyclocheilus rhinocerous | reverse complement strand
AGAGTGGAGCAGAGAGTGTCAGTAGCACTGTTTGTGTCCAGTGCTGAAAACTGAGAGGGTGAAGGAAGTGAGGATGAAACCATAGAGGATAGACGAGAGGGAGAGAGGGGGAGCGTAGGTTACGCCGAAAGGTGACCTGCGGAGGAGTGTACAGTACATCACTTCAGAATTCATTTGAGCTGATGCAAATCTGCTTTTTTTTAAGTTTCTTTTTTACCATGGCTGTTTCATCTGAACACATGATTCATGGTAGTCCAATTTCATTTGAAATTGTATTTTATTTATTTATTTATTTACTTATTTTGCAAAAGTGTTTTGCATGTGCTGGAGTGAGAATATTGTGTTCAGACTGTGTGATTTTATGTTTGACAGTGACAATGCGGCAGTTCGACCATCCACACATTGTGAAGCTGATTGGAATAATCACTGAAAATCCCGTCTGGATCATCATGGAGCTGTGCACGCTTGGAGAGGTCAGACAGTGTTTTAACCCCATAACTTAAATTTAATCAAAGCTTAATGAACGCTTTGGAATACAGACCTAAGGTTGGACTTTTTTTTAAAGAAGACAATCAGCAGATTATTGTAGAAGTGGAATCATTTAAAAAAGTATCAAAAAGTATCAAAAAGAAAATGCACTGTACTATTTCTTTTATTTTATATAAAATAAACATTTTTCATAACAGGTTTTACTCTAAAATTGCTATAAAATTAAGCCTTATGTCTAAATAAGTTATGCTCCAAATTTGAAGTTGATATAAAAAAAATTGAGGTTCCTTTGAGATTTTATTTAGGGTGTTATACAACAAACAGCCACCGGGTGACACCCAAACTCCATTGAAATGTATTGATGCATTTTTCTGTCACAAATGTCTAAATATTTCTGTCAATATTACTTCTATCACAAAATATGAAATTTTGAGACTCAAACCTCTCCAATGATATGTATTTTGTCAAGATTATAAAAAGTTTTGATTATAAAATACCGTAATACATTTTGTAATATGACACCGCCCACTTAAGATATTTAAGTACGATTTCCACGGTAAAGCAATGTCTGATTTCAAAATAGTTTTCACAGAATTAATTTTGAGTTTTTAAGCTTTCAAAGGATATCTAATTTAGAGTGATAACTAAAATATTTGATAGGGTAAAAAGGCAATTAAATATGTAATGGCTGTGGGCCCACCGGTGGGCCAGTGCTTCTTTATATTATACTCGCTATAAAATCATCTGGAAATCTCCATTGAGAACTATTTGATTCCTTTTTAGCTGAGGTCATTCTTGCAAATAAGGAAGTACAACCTCGATCTGTCCACGCTGATTCTGTTCGCCTACCAGCTGAGCACAGCGCTGGCGTACCTGGAGAGCAAACGCTTCGTGCACAGGTGACTGAAGTTTGGAGATCTTCACAAGCTCAAATCAGTCTTTCATCCGTTTTCTGATCGTAATGCACTGAGGTGAATGTGTGTTTTGCGCAGGGACATCGCTGCCAGGAACGTGTTGGTGTCTTCCACGGATTGTGTGAAACTTGGTGATTTCGGTCTTTCCAGATACATGGAGGACAGTTCCTATTATAAAGGTAAATCACACTGCACTTCTGTTTGTTGTTTAACAAGCAATTAACCAAAATACAACATCATTTACTTCATATGCATGTGCAAGTCACGTACGTTTTCGTTATAGCACTTCCTGTATGAGCTGCTGTGCATTTTAGAGGCTGAAAAATGATTAAAGCTGCTGGAAAATGTTATAATGAATGCAAATAGGCATCACTATATATATTTGCAATGTTTTGATCAGGTGACCTTCCTCAGGCTTAAGCAACGAAGGTTGATTGAAAACATTGCAAATAAAACTAAATTAATTTTTTTTTTTTAGTTTGGGTAGCATTTTCTTTAAATAGAAAATAAATAGAATTTTATTTTATTATTGGAATATTATAAAATGACTTTTATCCTATGCACCTACAAATGATTCAGGTGTGTGAGGCACTATACTTTCCATTTTCATTTTTATTTGGACATTTTTTGCCTTTATTTAGAATGAGAATAGACAGGGAATCAGCCCTGGTGAGAAAAAAAAATTAAACAAAAAATGTTGAATATAATATTACTTATTTTTCATATATTGTTCTGTAATAATTGTTTATTGTATTTTTTTGTTGTTGTAAACTTTCAATTTCATTAAAACCCAGCCCACCACTGAAGTCCTGTGTGTATTTGTGATCACTGAGGCAGATTTCTCCCCTCTCAGGTGTGTGTATGTGGGAAATCCTCATGTTCGGCCTCAAGCCCTTCCAGGGCGTGAAGAATAACGATGTGATCGGGCGGATAGAGAACGGCGAGAGGTTAGCGATGCCCCCAAACTGCCCTCCCACCCTCTACAGCCTGATGACCAAATGCTGGGCGTACGACCCCAGCAAACGGCCGTGCTTCACCGAGCTCAAGACGCAGCTCAGGTCAGTGTGGTACTGATGTCAGATAACAGCATCTGCTAGATGAACCAATGTAAACTGCTCATAGTGGATCAGCATTGTTTGTTCTCTGGTTCTGACACTAGAGGTCTCTGTTTAGCTTCCAGAGTGTCACAGCCGCTCCAGGATGATCACCAACAAAACTTTTTTGGTTGAGCCCTAATGCACAAAAAAATAATCATTTATCATTCACTACCCTGCATCATATTTGCTGAACAAAATCCAATACTTGGATTTTACTTGGATACTACAAAAATAGTTGTTTTTTTTTGCTGTAGCATGTCACACAAGAACAGCTTTTACCCCCAGGCCACATTCAGTCTGAACAATACATAACATCTCAGGACTGTACATCTGTAAAAAAACTCATCAGAACTTTTCATCTGTAAATAGCACATATGCACATTCACAATTCTGCCGATTGATTTTTTTCTGTTTATTTTATTGCCATATTATATTTTTTATTTATTGTCAGTTCTCTTAATTATTAGTGTTTTATTTCACTTTATTACCTTAAATTATATGTATGTCTGTACTTTGTGTACTGGAAGCTCCTGACACCAAGACAAATTACTTGGCAATAAAGCTCTTTCTGATTCTGATTCTTTGACATTAAATGGAGTATTTGGACATATTTTACCACCTCTTTTGCAGATTATAAGTTAAATTACATATTTTGAATGCTTCTTTTTGTCATTAAAACAAAACTTTTGACAGTTAAGTGATTAAAGCTGATACATATATATAAATTGAAAAACATTCAATCTTATTTTATGAAAAACTATTTGTTGGACGGTTTTTATTGATATTTTGATAACTCCGCATCACCAATTAGGTAATATTAGGCCTTTTTTTGCAAAACAGACAATTTATTTATTTAGTTTTTGCAAGATGCAAGGCCGTGTTTATTAACAATTTAATGAGTGTACTGGAAGCTCCTGACACCAAGACAAATTACTTGGCAATAAAGCTCTTTCTGATTCTGATTCTTTGACATTAAATGGAGTATTTGGACATATTTTACCACCTCTTTTGCAGATTATAAGTTAAATTACATATTTTGAATGCTTCTTTTTGTCATTAAAACAAAACTTTTAACAGTTGAGTGATTAAAGCTGATACATATATATAAATTGAAACATATACAATCTTATTCTATGAAAAACTATTTGTTGGACAGTTTTTATTGATATTTTGATAACTACGCATCATCAATTAGGTAATATTAGGCCTTTTTTTGCACAACAGACAATTTATTTATTTATTTTTTGCAAGATGCAAGGCCGTGTTTATTAACAATTTAATGATGAATTTCAGCATTTTAAATGTTGGCAGTACAATTTAGTTTTTACTAGCTCTGTGTACCATTGATAAAGAAAAGAAATGAAGACTGTCAGAAAATGTTACTCATGTAGTTATGAGGCAACAGGTTTCAAGGCACAATATGTAATTTTCGCCGCTAGAGGGCGTGTATTCAAAATAAACAAAGAGACAAAGGTGTAGTTTGATGACACCGTGACTGAGTGTGGAATCATGGGAGTTGTGGTCTTCATCCCCACAGCCGATGCAATCCGACGGGACTCGGGCAGAAATC
>NW_015639767.1:142766-145062 GCF_001515625.1 Sinocyclocheilus rhinocerous | reverse complement strand
TTATGACATCATTGGCAGGCGACACAATGACACTATGGACACGGTCCGTGTCACTAGATAAAATTGCTTATTTCTCTGGATTTAAACATTATTCGATACATTTGGGATAATGTAAGTACACAAGCCAGCAAAATATATAACACTGTTCTAGTGGTTTTTGGATATTTTAATTAAAAAATCGTACATATTGTGCCTTTAAATGGCTTGAAATACACATGTAAAGCATTAATTACACACCTAATGTGTATCGTTTGCTTTTCTTTTTCTTTTCTTTTGATCTAGCCTCAAAAAAATCTTCTTGTCTTTGCCAGGAAGAAAATAAGATGCCCAGAGATGTATTTGTCAAATGCACATCACATTGACTCATTCTCGCTCTGTCTCTCTCTGCAGCACCATCCTGGATGAGGAGAAGGCCCAGCAGGAGGAGCGTTTCCGTATAGAGATGAGGAGACAGGTCACCGTGTCCTGGGACACTGGGAATTCAGACGAGGCACCTCCGAAGGTCAGATCTCCATCTATATCTGCACTTTCAGATGCACATCAGATACAAAATAGCTGTTTTCTGTATTAGACGATGTGTTTGGAAAGACCTCTAAATTGAGTGTATGTGTTTATTGGTTTGAGTACCGAGTCTGTTTGAAACAGTGCTTTTGGTTTCCACAGCCCAGCAGACCTGGTTACCCGAGTCCTCGATCCAGTGATGGCTATTTCCCTAGTCCTCAACACTCTGGTCAGCACAATCATTACCAGGTAGCATTACTAGCGCCCACAGCAGCATCTTTATGCAAGCACGCAACAAATAATACATGAAAATATAAATGCACGCCTAAATGGCGAGATACAAGTCTATGTATCAAAAAAGAAAGTACAACTGCACAACTCATATTCATAGGCTTGTTTATTCATTTATTTAGTGAACCAACATTTTAGCCATCAGCCTTTCTCAAGGTATAATGCATATATAATGTATATTAATGCAGTATAATGTGAAGTTTCCGACCTGATGAGTTTCCTAAATTCAAGGATTGCTTGTAACCTGAAGTTGACAATGCGACCATGTTTTTATATTTGTCATTAGAATTGTTTATAAATCTGTTGGCAAAAAATAGAAGATTTAAGATCTCCCAGCGCTTTTCCACTGTATTTCTGCTTTCTCTATAGTTTTAATGTTTGAAAGCAGAGAAATTAAGCAGCCGCACATATTAGTATTGTAATTTTACTGTTGTTCTGTAAAATTAAATGTATCATTATTATTATTATTATTATTATATTAGTATCGTTTTTTTTTTTACAGTACAATAGTATTATTCCAATAGTAATATATTCTTTATTGATTGGTTTAATTTTTATAATTTGAATAATAATAAAATTGAAATATTATTTTTAATAAATAACAATAATAATAATTATTATCATTATTATTATATTAGTGAATACTTGTTTTGTTATTTTACAGTATTATAGTATTATTGCAATAGCAATATTGCTTTATTTTTTATTGAAATAATAATAAATTAGAAATATATATTTTTTGTAATAATAATAATAATAACATTATATAATCTTATTGAATGGGGAACGTGATTTCCTTTTTTTTTTGTCCTAAGTTGATGACATGCTGATTATTTCACTGCCATAGAAAGCAGACAAAACAGGTCAACAATTACCAGCAGGTGGAGATGATTGCATCATAGTAAAAGTAATTATCTAGCTGATTTTCTTGCACTAAAAACATTACAAAGTGAGTAGTCCTGTTATTCATAAACCTGCTGGCGATTGTACATTGAGAAAGGCTGACGTTGCTTCAGTAAGTAAATGAACTTAAGAATCTGAGTTGTGCAGTTACACGTTCTTCTTCAACATACCCAAAAAGTCTCCAAATAGCATAAAAACTCACCAAACGGACAAACTCTGATTTCTGTAGCCAAACACTAAATACCCCAAACTATCCCAACACCCCCAACATAAAACATTCAACAGATAGCCAATCACACTTCACATAGCACAGCACTTCTCTCTGATTTACTTCAGTGTTTAGTGCATGCAAACTGATGAGAAGAGCGTCTGACCGGCTGGCGTTCATCTCAATCATCTGCTCTGAGTCGGAGTTATTTCCCAGTGTCTCGCTGAGCGTCTCTGACAGCAGGCATTTCCTGTGGGCTCTTTAAAGACGCTGCTATTGTTGAGTCCAGATACATTCCTTCAGCTCACTGCTCTTATCGCCGCTCTGTCTTCATGCCTTAAAAGGCTTTTGTGCTCAAAGTGCCTGTTATTTTTGTATCAGGGTGTTTGTTAG
>NW_015639767.1:137453-141624 GCF_001515625.1 Sinocyclocheilus rhinocerous | reverse complement strand
TGGATATTTTAATTAAAAAATCGAACATATTGAGACTTTAAATGGCTTGAAATACACATGTAAAGCATTAATTACACACCTAATGTGTATCGTTTGCTTTTCTTTTTCTTTTCTTTTGATCTAGCCTCAAAAAAATCTTCTTGTCTTTGCCAGGAAGAAAATAAGATGCCCAGAGATGTATTTGTCAAATGCACATCACATTGACTCATTCTCGCTCTGTCTCTCTCTGCAGCACCATCCTGGATGAGGAGAAGGCCCAGCAGGAGGAGCGTTTCCGTATAGAGATGAGGAGACAGGTCACCGTGTCCTGGGACACTGGGAATTCAGACGAGGCACCTCCGAAGGTCAGATCTCCATCTATATCTGCACTTTCAGATGCACATCAGATACAAAATAGCTGTTTTCTGTATTAGACGATGTGTTTGGAAAGACCTCTAAATTGAGTGTATGTGTTTATTGGTTTGAGTACCGAGTCTGTTTGAAACAGTGCTTTTGGTTTCCACAGCCCAGCAGACCTGGTTACCCGAGTCCTCGATCCAGTGATGGCTATTTCCCTAGTCCTCAACACTCTGGTCAGCACAATCATTACCAGGTAGCATTACTAGCGCCCACAGCAGCATCTTTATGCAAGCACGCAACAAATAATACATGAAAATATAAATGCACGCCTAAATGGCGAGATACAAGTCTATGTATCAAAAAAGAAAGTACAACTGCACAACTCATATTCATAGGCTTGTTTATTCATTTATTTAGTGAACCAACATTTTAGCCATCAGCCTTTCTCAAGGTATAATGCATATATAATGTATATTAATGCAGTATAATGTGAAGTTTCCGACCTGATGAGTTTCCTAAATTCAAGGATTGCTTGTAACCTGAAGTTGACAATGCGACCATGTTTTTATATTTGTCATTAGAATTGTTTATAAATCTGTTGGCAAAAAATAGAAGATTTAAGATCTCCCAGCGCTTTTCCACTGTATTTCTGCTTTCTCTATAGTTTTAATGTTTGAAAGCAGAGAAATTAAGCAGCCGCACATATTAGTATTGTAATTTTACTGTTGTTCTGTAAAATTAAATGTATCATTATTATTATTATTATTATTATATTAGTATCGTTTTTTTTTTTACAGTACAATAGTATTATTCCAATAGTAATATATTCTTTATTGATTGGTTTAATTTTTATAATTTGAATAATAATAAAATAGAAATATTATTTTTAATAAATAACAATAATAATTATTATTATCATTATTATTATATTAGTGAATACTTGTTTTGTTATTTTACAGTATTATAGTATTATTGCAATAGCAATATTGCTTTATTTTTTATTGAAATAATAATAAATTAGAAATATATATTTTTTGTAATAATAATAATAATAACATTATATAATCTTATTGAATGGGGAACGTGATTTCCTTTTGTTTTTGTCCTAAGCTGATGACATGCTGATTATTTCACTGCCATAGAAAGCAGACAAAACAGGTCAACAATTACCAGCAGGTGGAGATGATTGCATCATAGTAAAAGTAATTATCTAGCTGATTTTCTTGCACTAAAAACATTACAAAGTGAGTAGTCCTGTTATTCATAAACCTGCTGGCGATTGTACATTGAGAAAGGCTGACGTTGCTTCAGTAAGTAAATGAACTTAAGAATCTGAGTTGTGCAGTTACACGTTCTTCTTCAACATACCCAAAAAGTCTCCAAATAGCATAAAAACTCACCAAACGGACAAACTCTGATTTCTGTAGCCAAACACTAAATACCCCAAACTATCCCAACACCCCCAACATAAAACATTCAACAGATAGCCAATCACACTTCACATAGCACAGCACTTCTCTCTGATTTACTTCAGTGTTTAGTGCACGCAAACTGATGAGAAGAGCGTCTGACCGGCTGGCGTTCATCTCAATCATCTGCTCTGAGTCGGAGTTATTTCCCAGTGTCTCGCTGAGCGTCTCTGACAGCAGGCATTTCCTGTGGGCTCTTTAAAGACGCTGCTATTGTTGAGTCCAGATACATTCCTTCAGCTCACTGCTCTTATCGCCGCTCTGTCTTCATGCCTTAAAAGGCTTTTGTGCTCAAAGTGCCTGTTATTTTTGTATCAGGGTGTTTGTTAGCCATTATGAGAGGAAGCACTTGGGGTCCGAGACGCTCCGGGGGTCTTAAAGTTGAACTGAAACGCCTTTCACAACACATTTTAGTTACATAATGCAACATTTATGAGTATAAAAGGAATTAAGGAAGGAAAAATACAATGGTACAGTATTGAATTGTATATAATATTGCTACCAGTGAAAAAAAAAACTAAATAGAAATATAAAAAAGTAATAAAAATGAAACAAGTTTAAGTTCTAAGTAAGTACTCAAATTACTAACTTGAAATAAACTAAAATGAAAATAAAAAACAACTAAAATTACAACTGAAAATATAAAAATAAAAGCTAAATCAAAGCTGAAATGTAATAAAATATAAATATTAGATTAAACATTGAAATAAGTTTAGGTTCTAAAAGTAAAAAAATGACTAACAGGAAATAAAAAATTAAAAAAAATAAATTAAACAAATAGAGATATAAATAAAAGCAACAAAAAAAAAAGTGCCTAACAAATTTACTTCAAATTAAACTAAATTTAAAATGAAAACTGAAAATATAAAAACGTTAAGAAAAACCGTATCTAAAAATAGTATATAAATAATACTGACTGCTACAGTATAATTGATTGCATTTTGAAGACTTTCACTCTTTTATTTGTTTATTTATTTTTACAGCTTTTACTGGGGCACTTTGGAGCATGTGCTAAATGATTAAATGTAAATGAACTCGAAATCCATGTCTTGTCATTTTGTCAAGGGGTCTGGATATCCTGGCGCACTCGTGCCTGGTGCGGGATACCCGCCGCAAGCCTCCGTCCTCGACCCGCATGAAACATGGAACCAGCACCGACAGGAGGTGCCTGTGTGGTCTCCAAACATGGAGGTGAGTGAAGAGACGAGGATGCGCTTGTGTGAATGAGCGCTGTTCTAACTCCTGCTGCTGTGTGTGTGTCAGGATGGGGGCGCTCTGGGGATGGAGGAGACGCTCATCAAACAGCAGCAGCAGATGGAGGAGGACCAGAGATGGCTGCAGCAGGAGGAGAGCTTCCTGGTACTGACACAACATCTCTCTCTGGCTCTCTTCCTTTTACCCCAAGCCTTTCTGAAAGCTTTAATGGAAGCTAACCAATCATTTAATCTAAAAACTTTGAAGAGTGAAAATAAGAAATAAAGTTTTCAATTTAAAAAACAATACATATTTCATTATAATATAAACATATAATGTATAAAATATTACAGATATACAAATATTAAAATAGTATAAATTATTATTATTATATGTGAAAACCTTGAAATGTTCAAATTAATTCAAATTAATTTATTCTTAAAAAGTCGTGGAAGTTTTTAGAGTAAAAATAATAAAGTATTAAATAATAATATTACATTTTATAAATATTTAAATATTTAATTGTAATATTTAAATATTAAAAAAAGAGTATTAAATATTAATAAAATATAACATATACAAATATTAAAATGTTATAAATATGTTTTTATTATTATTATTGTTAGTAGTAGTAGTAATTAAAAAATGGTTTTTCATGAAATGACTGGCAGCGGATCAGCTGTTCTCTCCCTTCCTGCATTTTCTTTGGCTTGTCGGTCACTCTGAGTGTGTTTGCTGTTTGCATCTGTTGCTGTTGTTGTTAATATGTTTTTATTATTATTATTGTTAGTAGTAGTAGTAATATTATATGTGAAAACCTTGAAATGTTCAAATTAATTCAAATTAATTTATTCTTAAAAAGTCATGGAAGTTTTTAGAGTAAAAATAATAAAGTATTAAATAACATTATTACATTTTATAAATATTTAAATATTTAATTGTCATATTTAAATATTTAAAAAAAGAGTATTAAATATGAATAAAATATAACAGATATACAAATATTAAAATGTTATAAATGTGTTTTTATTATTATTATTGTTAGTAGTAGTAGTAATATTATATGTGAAAACCTTGAAATTGATTTTCAAGACTGGATTAAAGATTAAATTAATATCATCTTAAAAAGTCATGGAAATGTCAAGAGTGAAAGTAAGAAGTAAAGTTAT
>NW_015639767.1:125811-136260 GCF_001515625.1 Sinocyclocheilus rhinocerous | reverse complement strand
AAAAAATGGTTTTTCATGAAATGACTGGCAGCGGATCAGCTGTTCTCTCCCTTCCTGCATTTTCTTTGGCTTGTCGGTCACTCTGAGTGTGTTTGCTGTTTGCATCTGTTGCTGTTGTTGTTACTCAGAGGAAGAAATGGAACAAAATGAAGATGTCCTGATCTCCCAGATTCAGTCCTGAAAACAAAGCTGTAAATCTGTGAGCACCTGCAAACAGAAACCCGCTTCCATGAAACTCTTTTATCCGTCACATGTGCATCTCTGCCAAACGCGGTTAGATCCGTCCGCTCCTGAGTTTCTCAAGCTCTTTATTTCCAGATGATATTTTAGGCATCACATAATGTGGGAATGTTGGTGAAATGTTGCTGAGAACAGTTGTGTGCCGAGAGAGAGGCGTTTAATTGACACTTACCAGATCTGACACGCAAATGATTTTGGCCGCAGGCTGAGGCTGTAGATTTGAGGATTGTTGTCAGGAGAGATTGGGCTGTAACATCGCTCTCCGTCCAGTGGAAACTTGGGCGGCCGCTGAGGACGCGTGTCATTAGAGAGCGTTTGGTTTGGCAGTGAAGGTTGGTGGGAATCGGTGGAAACCCGTGCCTTTCTGAGAAGTGTAAGCGCTGGCTTCTGCTCCATCTGTGTCCTTCTCTGATTAAGGAAACAACCAAATGCTCAGAATACCAAAGGAAAGAATCAGAGTGTGTCTGGAGTGAACACTGATATTATTTAAAATGGTAATATGGTGAGCAATTTGACCAAATCTATTAATATTATAAATCTAAAAAAATCTATAAATCATAAACAAATTAAAGGGATAGTTCACCCAAAAATGAAAATGTGATGTTTATCTGCTTACCCCCAGGGCATCCAAGATGTAGGTGACTTTGTTTCTTCAGTAGAACACAAACGAAGATTTTTAACTCAAACCGTTGCAGTCTGTCAGTCATATAATGGAAGTGAATGGGAATCACGGCTTTGAGAGTCAAAAAAACATACACAAACAAAACCCAATTAAACCCTGCGGCTCGTGACGATACATTGATGTGTAAAGACACGAAACGATCGGTCTGTGCAAGAAACTGAACAGTATTTATATCGTTTTTTACCTCTGATTCACTGCAATGTCTGAACCGTCCTGAGCGCATCCTCGACAGTTGTCTTCTTCTTGGGGTGAACTATCCCTTTAAATCTATAAACAAAATGGATAAACAAAAATGGCACACATCAAAATATCATTATTTCTTCTGAATATTCAATGAATAAATGGTTTATATATTAAATTATCATGTGTTATTGCGTATTTTTGATAATCCAGTAATTAAGTTTATTTATTTATCAGTGTTATTTTAGAACCATTGAAGTAATTTTATAGTTTTTATTAATATTTTGAATTTGTTTGTTTTTTTTATATTCTGTTTTCATTTTATTTTTGGTTAAGTTTTTTTCCGGTTTAATTTTTTTTTTTATGAATTTTTATTTCAGTTTTAGTTTAGGTTATTTTAGTGCATCAAGTATAAACTAAATGAAAATTAGAAATGTTGCCTTGGCAACTAGCTTTATAATATTTGTATTATTATTTTTTTAAATATTTTATTTATTTCAAATAATGACAATTGTAATTTAAATTTCAACTACAGCTCTACAAAAGAAAATATAGTGGTGTTATTAATGACTGATAATTCAATGTTGACCTCATTCAATAGTTTCAAGCACAGCTGAGTTAATGTTTTCACAGCATACAATTTCATCCTTGTTTTGAGTTACTTGGATGGTAAGTTAACATCCAGTTATAATCTGACAAAATAAATTAAATAAAAAATAAAATCTAGTGCTTTTGCATAAAGGTTTGCAATTATTTTTCAGCAAAAGAGAGTAAGATGCAAGAAGCAAAAAATGTGACTGCTATCACTCACACTTCATCATTGCACTGGAAATGGAAAGTCAAATTGAGCACAGTGCATTGTGGGATGCAGTATTCCATGCCGTTTTATCCTTGGCAAATTCAGACGTTCATCTGGGTTTTCCATGCATAAACATTTGCATACTGCACATTACTATATTTTTAGTTCGAGCAGTATGTGTTGTGCGAGTGAGATCAGAGCCTGAGTGCAGTGTTTATCAGAGCTCAGCAGCACATACCAGGAGCTTTTTCTGCTTGTGTAAAACCAGTGGGAGGAAAGGAAAGCGTGGGATGTGAAAGAGAGGACAGACCGACAGGAAAAGACGTGTGAGGGAGTCTGAGAGAGAGAGAGAGCTGTGAGTTTCTGCAGTCAGGCTCTTCTGAGCGTCCTGAAGACTCACATCTCACATGGAAACACACACAACTCGCTCTTTCCTCACCGCGGCGCACTCACAATCCCTCGGACGCTCCGCTCACAGGATGCATCTCTTCAAGTTCTGTTTCGGAAAGACGGTAACTGGACTTCCATAGTGAGGGATGACGCTGGGTTGGGAAGTTATTTCCAGTTGTTGAGCTTTTGTAGATGCTTTGTTGAGCAAGAACTTGTCGTGAAGTTTGTCACTCCTTCTTTGTGGTTTGTGAGACCTCGAGTGAGATCTGTCAGATCAGAAGGTAGACTTGATAGGGAATTTTAAAATTGTGATTTCCAAGCCTGGAAAAGAAATGCAAATTCATATCATTTGAAAAAGTCATTAAAATTCTTAGAGTGAATATTAGAAAAACATTAAATATTTAAATATAATGATCTCGTTCACAGCTGGGATTCCAGCAGAAATGCACTGAGGGTTTGCTGAGATTCAAGGGTCAAACTCTTTTTTGGATTCGGTCTCTGAGGACCTGAAATATGCCTGGCTTTCCCACAAACTTACCCACAGTTCCACAGGGCCTTGATGGGCAGCATGAACCCAGTCTGAGTCCAGTGGAGGAGGTGTTTTAATGGCTTGTTTGTGACTGTGTTTTCTTTCAGATGGGGAAGCAGCACGTTTATCAGCCAGTGGGTAAAGCAGGTACGAACACAGACGCTCCTGAATGCACATTTACAATACAAAACAATACAGAGATGGATCAACACTTTATTTTCTTGCATAAAGCAAATAGTTTTATATAAAAATCATTTTGACAGTTGTGATTTTCAGGCCTAAAAAAGTCATGATAGTTACTAAAATCTTTTGGAAATTTCTGGTGCCAGTTATTGAAAAATATCTCAAATACTGTATATAATTGTAATATTTAATTCCAAATATTTTATAATTAATTTTAGAATTTTATTATAGAAATTTTGCAGTTTAATTTGAGTTAAAGCTTTAGTAATTTAGTGATGTTTTTACATACGTGTGTGTGTGTGTGTGTGTGTAAAATAATTTAAAGAAATTTATAGAATTCATTCATTCATTTTAGTTCATCAAGTTAAACTAAATGAAAATGAGAAATGATGCCTTGCCAACTAGTTGAAATTAAATAAGTTAATTTTTTTATATTTTTATTTTTATTTGATTTAATGTTTAATTCATTCAAGTAACAAAAATGTTTATTTTATGGTTTAATTTTTATTTTTAGTTATATAATTATTTAAAGAAAGGTTAGAGGTTAAAGAAATTTCTAAAAATAAATTTTTTCTGTGTATATTTTATAAAATTAAAATATATATCAAATTTTAATTTGAGAAATTTCTTATTGTAAGTGTAACCTCTTTAAATTAATTTTAAAATCTTAACCTAAGTCAGTAATTACAATTGACTGGAAAAATGCTAATATTTTTCATGTAATATCTATGCAAATTTGATACATTTTAAATGTATAGAATTTAAAATATATATACAAAGCTGAAATACAGTGATTAAAATTTCATATTTAAATATTTGTTTACAATATCGGTTCACGTAAATGTATAAATAAATAGAACTGTCCTGCAAGAAAGGCTGTTTTAAGACATTTAACTTAAAAAAAAAAAGAAATAAAATAAAATTTCCATACTAATTATTTTAAATGAGTCTATAGTATTATAATGCCAAATGGTTTGCAGTTGTCAGGCAACATTGCATTTTTGTGCATTAATACAGAATGGTGTGCATTTATTACCAGCGTTGAACGTGTCTCATCCAATTAGAATTGTTTTATAATGACTAATATGCAAATTGTAGACCAGAGAATCATGTGATCCTTCCTGTGTCCAACAGAACATGTGGCTCCTCCAAAGAAGCCGCCCCGTCCCGGCGCTCCGAGTCACCTGACCAACCTGAACCCCGTGGACAGTTACAACGAGGGTGTCAAGGTGTGTAATGCTCAGTTAACTAACTAACTAACTAACTTCCCCAGGCATGATGTTGTGTTAACGTCTACGAGAGGTGAATGCTGAGATGTGTGCAGCATGCTGATTGGCTGTCGTGTTCTGCATGTTGAGCCCTCGACTCGAGTTTCCCGCACACACACCCACATAGAGTTCGGATAGAGTTGATCTTCGTCAGCAGAACACACTCCAGCCAAACCTCCAAGAAAAACCACCACATACACACTGATCAGGGCACAAACACTTGCTCAGTAGTGCACCTACAATTCAGCGAATAAATAAAATGCACATCCATCCTGAAGACAGAAAGAGTTTTACGACCCTCTAGTTTTCACTATTATTTCTATACTACTATAGTTTTTATTACTACTACTATACTACTATATATATACTACTGTAGTTTTTTTTTTGTATTTTGCATTTTAGTTTTAGTTAAAGTTTTAGTATTAGTTTTAGTTCATTAGTATTAGTTATTTAATTTTAGTGTGTGTGTGTGTGTGTGTGTGTATATATATTGTATATCAAGTTAAACTAAATGAATATGAGAAATTGTGTCTTGGCAACTAATTATAGTTTAGTCAAAATAATATAGT
Source organism: Sinocyclocheilus rhinocerous (assembly GCF_001515625.1). Lineage (NCBI taxonomy): Eukaryota > Metazoa > Chordata > Actinopteri > Cypriniformes > Cyprinidae > Sinocyclocheilus > Sinocyclocheilus rhinocerous. The sequence goes on along the minus strand of NW_015639767.1, from coordinate 131,420 downwards.
CAAAATAATTTAATTGTAAAAATATTTTATTTCAGTTAATGTTTATTTCCATTCAAGTAACAAAAGTTTATTCTATATGTATATATATATATATATATATATACACACACACAAAAATAGTCTGCATTTTAATTTTAGTTATTAATTTTATCATTTGTATTTGTTTTTTGTGTATATATTTATTTACTTACTTATTTACTTTAGTACATAAAGTTAAACTAAATGAATATGAGAAATGGTGCCTTGCCAAGTAGTTGAAATAAAATAATTAAAATTTGTTATATTTCATTTGAGTAAAGTAACAAAATATTTATTTTATGGTTTTATTTTTAGTTTTAGTTAACTATAATAACATCAAAGGGGTCACGACACGCCACACACACACACACACACAACACACACACTTAACTATGCCAAGAATTTTTTGGGAGCCGTGTTTATTTTTTTTTTCATGGCTCTTATATAAGAGGCCTGGATCAATTTTTTTCATTTTTCCTGTTGTTTTAACCTTCCAGTCGATTCTTGTGAGAAGCCTTTGAACATTCAGCTGGATTAAAGATGGCAGTCTTTTCTCGGAAGGGAAACTGAAGAGTTAGTTTTTTGTTTCACACACCTGTCTGCAAACGTTTGCTAAACACTCTAAAAATCATCTGATGGGAGTCAGATTTGAAATATTCCTAGTTGATTTCTCAGACTTTTGACCATATAAAGTTCCACTCTGGGTTATCATAGTTAACTAATTTAAGTTCATTTAATATTTCATCTCTACTGTGTAATTCCTATGTATGTCTGCATTATGGCTGTACTTTCTAGAAGCTCCTGTCACCAAGACAAATTCCTTGTGTGTGTAAACACATACTTGGCAATAAAGCTCTTTCTGACTTTATAAAGTTACAACTAAAACAATAATAATAAAATTAATTTAAAAAAGTTTCATTACTCAAATAAAATAAATTAAAATACATAAAATAAAACTTTAATAAAATAAAAGCACAATTTCTCATTTTCATTTAGTTGATGTATTAAAACAACTAAAATAAAATATAATATAAATTCTCTTTTATTTTAGTATACTGATATAAATAAAAATATAGTGATATATATACTAATAAAAAATACTTAACTAAAAAATGACTAACTGAAATTAAAATAAAAAAATATTGAAAAAAAACTATTTTAAAATATTAATAGAAACTATTCGGTCTTCCACTTTTTTTGGAGAGAATATGCATTTGTGTCTTTTTTTCGTAGCTATTATGTAAGAGGTAAATGTGTTTCTGCTTGTATTTTTTTCCTTCGAGTCATTATTATGGCAGATTCTCATGCGAATCCTAATGCTCTGAAAATGTAACCGTATTAAAAGTCCTCAGAGAAACTGAACTAACTGATCGTGTTTCTTTTGGATGTCAGTGGACACTTGAAACGTCTGTAGCTGAACGATGTCTTATAATCACACGATCTGTTTCCCGTCACACCTCAGACGTGACCTGAAGCTGCATGACTTTATTAGTTTTGCTTTGTTTGCTTGTTTGCATTAATAATCATTTGTTCTGTTTTCCTGCATCCCGCTTTCCCTCCACACACGCTCACCTGCTTTATGCTGCACTGTTGCACGTAGCCCTGGAGGGTAAGACCTGTGTGTGTGTGTGTGTGTGTGTGTGTGTTATTCACTGTATGGCCACTAGTGGCCGCTCTTCTCACACTCATCTGTTTAAAGTCAACGATGGATGTTTTTTCTGTACATATGAATCATGGGAATCATTTCTGTTGAAAAATCTATTTTTAATTGTACACATAGTACATGACAATATATTTTTCAATTATAATAATGACAGTCTTTAAAAAAAAATTTTTTTATTCAGATTTTAATCATTTTATATTATTATTATTTTATTGTTTTATTTATAAATTACTTATTTACTAAATAAAATGCTAATTAGACAAATAAATAATTTTAAAAATAAAAACAAAAATCAAGATCAAAATAAAATATTTATTTAAAAAGTATGAAATATTGTATTTGTTGACCTGCATGTCATGTGACCATTATTCAACATCAGAGAATCTATGATTATAGATTTATCAATTATAATAATGACTGTCTTTGTAAAATTTAATTTTTATTCTGATTGTTTTTTTTTATAAATCACTTATAATTATATTATTTATAATTAATTAATTCATAAAATTGGTAATCAAAACAAATAATTTAAAAAATAAAATCAATCAAAATAAAATATGAACTTTACCTGCATATCATGTGACCATTAATAAACATCAGAGAACCATGATTATAGATTTATCAATTAAAATATTGACCACCTTCATAAAATTCAAATTTTATCCTGATTGTTTCAATTATAAATAATTTATAATAATATAATACGAACTGTAAATGATTTTAGATTTATCAATTATAATGTCTTTATAAAATCATACATTTATTCTGATCTTTTCATTTATAGATCACTTATAATTATATTATTTTCATTAAATCATAAAAATTTTTAATTAAAACAAATGATTAATTTAACAAATAAATACAATTTTTAAAAATGTACTAAAAATGATGAAATATTGTATTTGTTTACTTGCATGTCATCTGACCATTAATAAACATCAGAGAACTGTGAATGATTATAGATTTACAAAAATGTAAAAACATCTTCATAAAATTCCAGTTTTATTCTGATTGTTTTATCTTATTCAGAATTTTTATCTTTATCTTTTATCATTTTTCTTCAAACAAATATTCAACATTCTAATGATATTCAACGTTCTAATTAACCTGGCAAATTCTATATTTGTGATTTATAAGTCTGGAAAAATCATGAAAATGAGTAGGCAAAAATTTTTTAAAAATTATGAAATGGAAATTATTAAAAAAAAAAATATATATATTTCAGCATTGAGCTTTGTAAGTGCTAATGTAGATCTTCTTTGAACTTTCAGTGTAATCATTTAAACCTAATAATTCAAATCTGTTCTATTTCTAAATAAAATCCATGTCCAGTAATGATAAGCATGAGGATAATCTTGGAGAAGTCATGGAAATTCATTGTAAAAGTGTGGGAAGCATTTTTCTCTGTGGAGCTGCTGATCCAGACCTGTGTTTCATTCTCAGATCCAACCTCAGGAGATCAGTCCTCCTCCCACAGCAAACCTGGACCGCTCCAGTGATAAGGTGTATGAGAACGTGACGGGGCTGGTGAAGGCCGTGATCGAGATGTCCAGCCGCATCCAGCCCGCGCCGCCCGAGGAGTACGTCCCTATGGTGAAGGTCAGCAGCAGGGCATGCTGGGATAGTCTCATGACAGCTGTCTCTGTGTGACGTGTGTTTGATAGGTGTCTCTGGTGTCTCCTCTCAGGATGTTGGACTGGCGCTCAGGACTTTACTGGCGACGGTGGACGAGACAATATTTATTTAAAAAGTATGAAATATTGTATTTGTTGACCTGCATGTCATGTGACCATTATTCAACATCAGAGAATCTATGATTATAGATTTATCAATTATAATAATGTCTTTGTAAAATTTAATTTTTATTCTGATTGGGTTTTTTTTATAAATCACTTATAATTATATTATTTATAATTAATTAATTCATAAAATTGGTAATCAAAACAAATAATTTAAAAAATAAAATCAATCAAAATAAAATATGAACTTTACCTGCATATCATGTGACCATTAATAAACATCAGAGAACCATGATTATAGATTTATCAATTAAAATATTGACCACCTTCATAAAATTCAAATTTTATCCTGATTGTTTCAATTATAAATAATTTATAATAATATAATACGAACTGTAAATGATTTTAGATTTATCAATTATAATGTCTTTATAAAATCATACATTTATTCTGATCTTTTCATTTATAGATCACTTATAATTATATTATTTTCATTAAATCATAAAAATTTTTAATTAAAACAAATGATTAATTTAACAAATAAATACAATTTTTAAAAATGTACTAAAAATGATGAAATATTGTATTTGTTTACTTGCATGTCATCTGACCATTAATAAACATCAGAGAACTGTGAATGATTATAGATTTACAAAAATGTAAAAACATCTTCATAAAATTCCAGTTTTATTCTGATTGTTTTATCTTATTCAGAATTTTTATCTTTATCTTTTATCATTTTTCTTCAAACAAATATTCAACATTCTAATGATATTCAACGTTCTAATTAACCTGGCAAATTCTATATTTGTGATTTATAAGTCTGGAAAAATCATGAAAATGAGTAGGCAAAAATTTTTTAAAAATTATGAAATGGAAATTATTAAAAAAAAAAATATATATATTTCAGCATTGAGCTTTGTAAGTGCTAATGTAGATCTTCTTTGAACTTTCAGTGTAATCATTTAAACCTAATAATTCAAATCTGTTCTATTTCTAAATAAAATCCATGTCCAGTAATGATAAGCATGAGGATAATCTTGGAGAAGTCATGGAAATTCATTGTAAAAGTGTGGGAAGCATTTTTCTCTGTGGAGCTGCTGATCCAGACCTGTGTTTCATTCTCAGATCCAACCTCAGGAGATCAGTCCTCCTCCCACAGCAAACCTGGACCGCTCCAGTGATAAGGTGTATGAGAACGTGACGGGGCTGGTGAAGGCCGTGATCGAGATGTCCAGCCGCATCCAGCCCGCGCCGCCCGAGGAGTACGTCCCTATGGTGAAGGTCAGCAGCAGGGCATGCTGGGATAGTCTCATGACAGCTGTCTCTGTGTGACGTGTGTTTGATGGGTGTCTCTGGTGTCTCCTCTCAGGATGTTGGACTGGCGCTCAGGACTTTACTGGCGACGGTGGACGAGACCATCCCAGTGTTACCAGCCAGCACTCACAGAGAGGTCAGACCTGCTCAACTCGCCTCTTCAGCTACCAGGGACTAGTCTTTCTTTTCTTTTTTTTGTGAATGAATCTTTTTCCAAAATAGTGTTTTTCCATTCTGTTAGGGCCCAAACTAATTTTCAACATTAAAATCTATTTATTAACTAAATTTAAAATTCAAAAAATTTAAAATTTTAATTCATTTTTGTTGCATTAACCATTGCATTATTTGCTTTGAATTAAAAATGTTATTAGTGATTTTAATTATTCTGTTAATATATATATATATATATGTGTGTGATGCGTGCGATCTGGGAAAACCCGTCGGATGACGCGCTGGGACGTTTTCAGGAAATTCAAAAAATAGGTCGAATGTCCATTTTTTGTCAAAATTAGGGTTTCATTCAATTATTATTCTATAACATCTTTGTAACACCGTTCGTAGGTCGGGAAGAAGGAGGCGGGAACCGGCGAACGCTTAAACAAAACTTTAATAAAATAAACCAACACAAAATGAAAGTAACTGCCGCACACAAAACACAAAGTAAAGTCCAGGCCTGGTCCTCTCTCGTCCAACACTGTCGTCACTCCTCCTTTTATCCTTCCGGAGCTCCTCCGTGAGATTCGAGACCGGTGAGTGGCGCAGGTGTCGCGCATTAGCATTTACTCCACCGGCCTCGCTCCGTTCCCACGGCTCTCGGCCCCGCCCCTCTCGTCACATACCCCCATCGCCCCTCGCAGGCCGGGGGGTACCCA
>NW_015639767.1:106108-124784 GCF_001515625.1 Sinocyclocheilus rhinocerous | reverse complement strand
GTGTGCTGTGTTTGTGTCAGATCGAGATGGCTCAGAAGCTGCTGAACTCGGACCTGGCGGAGCTCATCAGTAAGATGCGTCTGGCGCAGCAGTACGTCTTGACCAGCCTGCAGCAGGACTACAAGAAGCAGATGCTGACCGCGGCTCACGCGCTCGCCGTCGACGCCAAGAACCTGCTGGACGTCATCGACCAGGCGCGGCTGAAGATGCACTGATTCCTCCTGATGCTGGATCATCACGGAGGACACCTTCAACCGAGCAGACGCTACACGCATAAACCTTTTATAATAGAGATTCTTGAGGATTTGGTGGAGCGGAGAGGATATCGCAGACATATTGATTTATAACCGTTTAGCAGCACCATGTTTTATTTTGTATCCAGAAATGAACTTTTTTCAGCGCTGGAGAATCTGCAACTGGAACCCAATGAACTCCAATGATGGTTTTCCAGTGATCCAAAGGCTTATCGGCATCACGTGATTTTATATCGTCGATATGTTGATCTCAAAGTGATCAAGGTGCTTTAACATCCTGAGAAACTCGCCGAGACACGAGCATACGCTCTCATGTACAGACTCACAAAGCCAAACCACAGTGATATTTAACAGATTTTTAAAAGGACTCAGCGATTGTATGAAACTGAGCATCATATCACGCTGGACTCCGAAGCCAATATAGTCACATATCAGTCACTTGAAGCACATATTGGTAAATTGTTATAATCAAAGCTGCCTTCTGAATTCATTTTAAAAGACTTAATTCTGTTATTTTTTACCACACTAGGGTTGATGTAACCCGTTTGAGTTTGGACTAGAATTACTTTTGTGTACAGAACAATCGTGAAATCCATTTTGTCATTAATATAAATTATTCTCAGGAAGAAGCAACTGTACAGATCTTTTAACTAATAAAATGCTATTATCTTTAGCTGAAGGTGTCCTGGGCTTATTTCTGCTGGACTGCTATTAGACCTTTTGACTTTCATTTTTTTTGGGTTAGAAATAAAAGGTCATGATAGAGTTGAGGAGTTTTAATTATTCAATTTAGTATTTATTTTAGTCAATAATTGTTGAGAAAAAAATTCTAGTCATGCTCTGAAATGACAATGATTTTTGAAACAGTCGTCAAAATCATGATTAAACTGAACATGCTTTGGATAAAAGCTTTGGCTAAATCATGGGTTTTCAAAAAATTTCATATTTTCTTGGCAACAAAAAATTGTAATTTTTTTTTTATGTATATATTTTATAAACTAGATCTTTAATTATTTTATTTTTTATTTATATATTTTTTATAAATATAATTCCTTTGCATTGTGTAAGAAAAATGGTACGCGTTATATAAGGACATGTTGAACAAAATTGTAAGTAGTCTCTTGATTTCTCACCAGTCTTTTGAAAAGTAGAACGACCATAACATAAATGAGTAAATGTTTTCTTTTTAATTTTTTTAACATTGACACTTTTTTTTTTTTTTTGCTGTAAAGACTTGTAGACTTCTGGCTAACGTAAGCTTAGTTTTTTTCCTTATAAACTACATATACAAAAGAAATATGTATTTTCTCTTTTTAAGGTGAATGGTTCTTTAGAACCTGAAGTTTCACATGCAAGAAAGTATTATGTATTGCATGAGATAGTAACACTTCACAATATTTATAAATGCATTAACATTAATGCACTATGTATTAGTCTTCATCTTTGAACAGCAGTATTTTTATTAACTCATGTCAACATTTAGTTTTTCTCCAGATCCATTAAATACTAACATTCAACTTTTGAGTAGTGTATTAGTAAATTACGGTGGCCGAGAAGTGCTAAACAAATCACAATTCTGAAAACAAAATAACAAACGCAAATGCAAGTCTAAAAAACAAAATAACAATTTAGAAAACACAACAATTCAGAAAACATAAGTCAGAAAACAAGACAAACCGGAAGAGGTAGGTATAGTTTGAGACCGCGCCATTGGTTTGGGATTACTCACCGCTGACTGGACGAGACATCTGTCAATCAACGTATACAGGGAAGAACCAGCCGAAGAACAGCAGAGCCGTGGTAGAAAGTTCGGAGATGGTATTAAAGTAGCTCAGTTTAAATGTATTGTATGAATTGCCTTTACTATGGAATAAAAAATACGGGGTGTCTATACGTTTTCTGATTTGTCCTTGTGTTTTCTGACTTATGTTTTCTGAATTGTCATTTTGTTTTTTAGACTTGCATTTGCGTCTGTAATTTATTTTGTTTTCAGAATTGTGATTTGTTTAGCACTAAATGCCGACGTCAACATTAATAAATGCTTGAGTATTTTTATTAGTTCATATTATCTAAGGTTATGAAATGTTAACAAATGAAACCGTATTGTAAAGTGTTACCCAAAAAAATAAGCCTTAATTTTATATTAAAACAGAAGTTAATCATATTAGCATTATATTAGGTTTCAGGAAAAATGTGAAACTAAAAATGCTTTGAATAGTGGATACTTTGGTTAACTAAACCAACACAAACAGCATTGACAGTTTCAATGTTTTTTATTAAAAGAGCTGCTTTAGTCGAACAGACCGAAGCCCATGTCGTCATCAGACTCCTCGGACTCTTCTTTCTTCTCCTCTTTCTTCTCTTCCTCCTTGGCTGTAATGAAAACAGAAGTGGAGTTCAGAGCTACGAATCTCAGTGAATAAATCAAACGCACGTGGATGCATCTGAATGAGAGCGTGAGCTCACCGGGTGCATCTCCACCTGCAGGAGCAGCAGCAGCAGCACCACCAGCAGCAGCAGCCGGAGCAGCTCCACCACCGGCTCCAACGTTACAGATCAGACTGCCGATGTCAACGCTGGCCAGAGCCTGAACACAGGAAATGACATCAGACTCAACACGCTTATACACTCAGCACTTAAAGCTTAAGATGCACTATGACATGAACGTTTAAGCACAACTGACTCCTTAATGTTCACATTTAACTGGATAAATGACATGCAGGCATTTCCATCACCCTCATGGAAGCGTCAGGTGGAAATAAACGCACCTTAGCGAAGAGACCGGGCCAGAAGGGCTCGATGGTCACACCGGCGGCCTTGATCAGAGCGTTCAGTTTGTCGTCCTGCAAAACACAACCAGAGACAATTAACATCAGTGCATGGATGCTTTGCTAACAATGTACAATTATACAGTCATTATACATTAGATGCTAATACCACAGTACTTTCAAAAAGAAAACACGTGGTGGTACCATATGAGGTTACTCCTGGAAGAATACCATGGTACCACATGTAAAAACCATGCTATAAAAACTGTAACCATAAGTGAAACAATCAAGTTTTGTTTTAAAAAGTATTTAAAACAATACAATAAAATATTACAAATAAACAAATAGTTTCTGTTGTATTTTATATACAACAGAAAAATAATATATGAATGAATTCAAGAAAAATTCGTTTTTAATACTTAAAAAACCTGTCAGCTTCAGCGATTTCATTAGATGTTAATACTACGGTACAATAAAATTACTATATTTTTTATCACGATATTTAGATGGTACTTCAAAGTATACCATTAAAAAAACAAAAAAAACATGTTAATACCACAGTACTTTTTAGTTTGTTTTATGCACATGTATCTTTCATAAATAAACTTATTTTTTATAAATACCACTGATTGTTTAGTAGGCGACAGTTGTTCATTTAATGCTGTCAAAAATCAACGATTGAAAAGCATAAAAGCTACATAAAGAAATGAAGGCAGCAGAAGGCATAAACTGTTTAATGAAGTCTCTGTGATTAAGCAGAAACACTTTTAATGGAATGAAACACAAAAACAAACGTACATCATTCTCGCTGAACACACAACCAACAGTCACGTTACTAAAATTAATCCATATTCAAAGCAAATCTGATAATTAATCTGAAACTCTGGTCTTTTGGCACCCTTGTGATATGGTCTTAATTTCAAAACACTATTTGAGACTGCATTAAAGGTCCCATCAAAATACATTCTGTAAAATTAAACCAAGCTTTTCATATTTTACTTCTCATCCTATAATTCAACGAGATACAGCAACCGTTTGCACTGCCGGACGCTGCACACGCGCGTGTCTCAGTCGAGCCGGTTACATTTCTCTGATTAGCGGAGCACAACTGAGCCCAGATAGCCAAATGTGGTTTGGTCTTTTGTTATTGAATCCGATGACTGATCTTAAGATAATGCTGAGCTGTTCTGTTGTGACGATGTCAATCTTTATGGGATTTTCCTTTGGGCTTTTCATCGTAAGACACGCCGTACTCGTTCACTCTGGTTTTGTCCACTGGATAGAGCCTGAAACCACATCAACATCTCATAAAACACCCATACGAGTTTAAACACCAGCTCTGGATCAGTGTTTGACTGTGGCTCCTCACCATCTCTGATAGAGGTACACGAGGAACACCACGTCATCTCTGAAACACGCTAACCGATGTGACGTGGGCATCGTGATGATGAATGCAAAAACGTCATCGATAAACGTATTAAAAGCCTGTTGAGACAAATGAGTGTCAAAATTATAAAGGACACCACTCCTCAATCATTGAAAGACAAACTGGATTTTTTTGTTGTCAATATTAGTAGTCAATAATTAATTTATTAAATCAGACAACCAATATCAGAAATTATTTTATTAAACAGAGATTTTTGTTATTTATATATATTATATATATTAAAATATATATATTTAAAATAATGCATAATGCACAATAGAAAATATGGAGAACTGTTACATTAAAAAAATAATAAAAAAAGTAAATAATTAAAAGAATAAAAGAAAAAATTATAAAAATATATAATATATAAAAATATATATCATTTATTAAGTCTGACAAGTAATATGATATATGTTAATAAGTTGTTAGATTTTATGCTGTTTTATTTACAAAATAATAATAATAAAAATGTATTTAAAAATAATGCATAATGCACAATAGAAAATAGATTTGTTATATAGAAAAAAACATGTATTTGATACCTGTAGCATAAAAAAGTTTGTTTAAATAAAAAAATAAAATAAAATAAAAAATAAATTATAAATAAAAATATATAATTTGAGTCTGACAACTAATGTGGTATATTATATTATTAATTTGTTAGATTTTATGTTGTTTTATTTACAAAATAATAATAATAAAAAATAAAAAATAATGCATAATGCACAATAGAAAATAGATTTTTTTATATAGAAAAAACATGTATTTGATACCTGTAGCATAAAAAAAGTTTGTTTAAATAAAAAAATTTAAATAAAATAAAAAATAAATGATAAATAAAAATATATAATTTATTGGGTCTGACAACTAATGTGATATATTATTTTATTAATTTGTTAGATTTATGTTGTTTTAATAAAAATAAAATATATATATATATATATTCAAAATAATGCATAATGCAAAATAAAAAATATGGAGAATTGTTAAAAAAATTTATTTATAAAATACAATATTTGAAAATATTTTATATACAATTTTTTTCTCCAATTCAGAGCCATGTCGATACTTTAAAAGCAGTATTATCTGTCAAAACAAATACTGTCTCTGTATACATCATGCATTAACAATGCAAACAGCATCAGAGAGCTTCCCGACTGTAGTATCGTCTCTCACCTTGTACATAAAGGCTTTCCAGGGCAGATGAGCGACGGATTTCAGCTGTTAAAACAAATGCATTGATTATTAAATCAAACATCATTTCATTATTCTGAAAGCAAGAGATATTGAGACCGAACAAACCTTGTAATTTACAAAGAGTTGAGGCAGCATAAAGAGGAATCCAAAGGCGTACACCCCTGACCGAGAACAACAACCATCAATTACATTTCCATCATGAATGTTTCTAAATGAATCAATCAGTCAGACAGAGCTACAAAATGAAACTTACCATTGACTAAACTGTTAATAATCCAGGAGTACCAGCTGTTCAAACACAATACATATTCATCAGCTGTGCACTTTAGATAACAGTAAAAAAAAAAAAAAAAGTGTTTTATACTCTGTTTTAGCCATGAATATATTCAGGACTCTTCACCTTTTGTACTTGACAAACACAAGAGAGTAAACCGCCCCGGCGAGACACAGAGGATACAGCAGATAGGACAGATACTTCATCGCCTGCTCAGAGGAACAACATTCAAATCAAACTTCAGATATCAAAACATAATCAGAAGACTGCGGTTCGGATGAAGCTTTAACTCACCAGCGTGTCATATTCCTCGGTTCGTTTCTCAGATTCATCAAGCTTCCCAAACTGTTCCCCAAACAATTCAGAGTTAAAGAATAATCCCTTTTAACTATTAGTAACAAAATCACGAAAGAAAAACCACAAAAGTTTACCAGGAACGTGGGAGTCAAGCCCCTCCATACGACGTGTATTTTAAAAGCCTTCTTCACTTTCCACACCTGAAAAACAAGAGCAAAAACATCAATATTATACAAAGACCAAAGCAGTGAGTTTCAGAAAGAGCTTACTACTTCAGTCTGTGTGCATTGAATTGATTTAATACACGAGTTTCACAATTTGAGTTGAATTACTGAAATAAATTAACTTTTCCACGACATTCTAATTTATTGAGATGCACCTGTACAAGGAATTTGGTTTAGTGTCACAAGCTTCCAGTACACAGAGACAACAACAACACACTGATAATAAAAATAAGATGTGAATAAAATACACATGCATAAATATAAATAAACCACAAAAAAAGAATAAAGATTTATGTTCATTCTGTCCACTTGATCCAAATAAATCTGCAGCAGGAACAACAACGAACAAAAAAGCACGAGTGAAATCTTGCGGTACCTCGATCAAAGAGCCGATCCCAGCAGGAAGTAGAACCAGCAGACTGGTCTGCTCATCCAGCAGATACAGGAAGATCACAATGGTGCTGAAACACCTCCACAGCACTGAGACACACACACAAACACCTCACATCAACCCACATCCAATCATCTGTGATACATGCAAACACATGTTGCTGAATGATCTGGCTCATATTATTATAAGTGATGCAACCGTATCGAATTATTTTCCACATTTATGAATAAAAATGTACTGTAACTACTATCAGATAAATTATGACGCTATATTTGAAACGGTATATACTTAAATATGAACATATATCATAAAATAGATTCATTAAATATACATATCTGACACACAAATTTGTATTTTCTATCATTTATATTTATAAACCACCTAAATTTAAATTTCACAAGAAAACAGTCGAATAACACTGAAAGTAGGGTCCACTCAGTATCATCATTATTTTTTATAAACTATAATCAGTGATATTTTAGTATTATTGACATGTTATTTTAAATATATTTTGAATTTGTTTGCATTTTTAATTTGAGTGTCTACTTTTAAGGTTTCAAATAAATTTTTGGAGGATAAAATGTCAATTTGTTTGAAATAATGTTACATTGTCATTCAGTGTAATACAATATTTAAGTAAAAATTCAAACAACATGCTTATTCTGGCTTGTACATATTAAAATATATAAAAGAATAAAGGGGCGTATTAAATTTTATTGTGTTTTAAATTAGTAAAAAATTCTTACTGACAAATGGGCAAAACCTAGGATAGTGGCACATTTTAGAAATGTAAAATTACAACTAATTAGTATTTGGGGTGAAAGTAATTAGTCTTTTAATATGTCATAAATTGATTTTTGTTGTAAATATGCCTGACAAGACTGTTACACTGAATGACATTTTAGTGGGTCTCTTCTGTAAATCAGGGGAAAATGTATGATATTTATTTTTTGCTCGGAAAAACAAAAACAAAATTGCAATTAAATTTAACAGAAAACTTTTTTAATTTTTTGGGGTAAAAACAACAACAATTTAAAGCAGTATTACACTTATTGTTTATATATATATTTTTTTTTCTTCAGTTTTAGTTTGAATTATTTTAGCACTTCAAGTTATACAAAAAACTAGCTGAAATAAATATATTTGTTTTTTTTAATATTTTATTTTAGTTAACATTTATTTTTATTAAAAAAAGTTTTTTATGGTTTTAGTTTTAGATTACAATAGCAATCCTAATGATATTATGAGTTTGAGAGAGGCGGGGCATAGAGGACCTACAATAATGTACAGTATTTTAAAAATAATGTGTTTTTTGAACATTAAAGCATGTCAACATATTCTGTTACACCAAATACACAAAATAATGATCTTTAAAAAAGCATCATATGACCCCTTTAACTAAATATATCATCATCAACAACTTTATTATTATTATTATTATTATATAATCATATGCAATTATTTTATATAAATTAATTCTTTAACAGCAATCCAAAACTGTTAATTGAATGAACTACATTACTTGATGGACATATAATTTATCTAAATAATTATTAATATATTTAATTAAACACATTTGATATTGCTGTTAATTATTAATGGTTGAATTCCTTTCATATTTAATTTTTACATTTTGATTATATATTGTATAAAATACGTGTTGATAACCTTATAAAAAAATTAGAAAAAAAACAACATTTAAAGCCATTTAACCTTGACAAATTCACTTTAATTCCCCAGGAGTCTGCAGATTCTTACCAAACTGCTGAAGTGAATAAACGGCGTCCTGCATATGGATCCAGAAGCGCAGTTTCCCCAGAGCGATGGAGTCGTATGAGATGGTCAGAGGCAGCTCAGTGCTGCTGCGGTTGATTTCCTGCAGATCAGACACATTAACACTCGATGTGCATGTTCACTACAGCTAGCTGCAAGAAAACCGCTCGAATGTAGAGAATCAGAGGAGCAGTACCATTAAATCCTTCACTCGGTTGCTCAGCTCATCTACAAACAGCAGCGGCAGGTAAATCATCTTCTTCCCGCTCTGATATCTGCAGGACAGGAATGGAAAGGAGAATTAGAGAGGCATGTAGGATGATATAGAACTTATAGCACTGTTGGAATCATTTCACATGCGTTAGTCAATGTGGTAAGTCACTGTAAGACACAGCAATTATCTCATGGATTTATTGCTTTATCCCTTAAAGGTGACATATCATGAAAATCTAACTTTTCCAGGTTTTAAGTGCTATAATCAGGTCCCCGGTGCATCTACCAACCAAGGAAACGTGAAAAAGATGAACCCAGTAACTTTGTTTTGGTAAGCCTTTTTCTGCAAGCGTCTGAGAAAACGAGCACGTCTGATTTCGCTCCCTTGGTGGCAAAGGGATCTCATTATAATATTACCGCCCCTTAATCTGCATGTTTCCACCCACGGAGCCGTCATTTGATTTCGCAAGCGACAACGATGTACCAGTTCTAATGCCATGGTGAAAGTTTGAGGAAAACATGCTAACTGTTCTGTCTTTGGCTGCACTGACGAGCACAGAACACTGTTTAGTAACCGACTGTTTTTGTAACTCATGTGTGTTTTTAACGTAAACTTTTGTGTGAATGAGAACTTAGTTTAGTACTCACATGCTGTGACAGCAGCTTTCTGTCCGTGTGCTTCGGATGTGTGCGCTCAGAAAACCATATATCAGAAATTTTAACTCATCTGGTTTAAAACTCATGATTTCAGCGCGATAAACATGATAATCGGAACCAAAACAGATGTTTTTAGCAGGTCCGAGCTGTAAAGGCGCAGCTCTATTCTGGAAAAGGGGGCGGGGAGCAGCAGCTCATTTGCATTTAAAGAGACAGGCACGAAAAACAACGTGTTTCTGCTTCCACTCAAAATAGGCATTTTCAAAATGATATAATAAATGATCTGTGAAGTATTTTGAGCTGAAACTTCACAGACACATTCTGGGGACACCAGAGACTTATATTACATATTGTAAAAAGGGGCATAATATGTCTCCTTTAATTGACTAAAGGTCATTGCAGAGGTCAGGTGTAATATGAATGAACCTGATGGACTCACACTCTCATGTAGCGGTGCACGTCTCCAGGAAGGGCCTCTCGATCAAACTGGAAGTTCTCGGACACCACGTTCACCGTCAGACGGGAACGCCAGTGAGAAACGGGCCGGTCCAGCTCAGAGTCGCTACTCTGCTTCTGCTGATCCGGTTTCTGAGTACAAATCAGATTGGTTTGTGTAATGTAAACAGGAACATGGAAACAAAACTTGTTCAGATGCAAGACGTGGGAGTCAGCTCACCTGCGGCTCGTCCTGCCCCGTGATCAGGCTGATCTCTGGAGGTTTGGGCAGCATGTATGTGGTCAGTTGCGTGACTAAATGCACCTGATGCGGATCCTGCCACGGCGAGACTCCTGCCTGATGCAGGAACACCATGGCGTACAGCGTCCCATTTTTGCGGGTCTTTTTCGGCAAAGACACATTAACTAACCTTGAAAAGATGTGACAGCGCAAATCTGGTATGTGATAGTTGCTTATAATGGACACAAATGAAGCCCTACATGACGGAAATACAGAGTAACTGTGATATAATGTTAGTTCCGTCTATTAAATGATTTCTCTTTTACCTCTCAAACCTGGTGTTGACATCAAACTCTTCCTCTCTGTGGATCAGACTGTGTCCACCATCAGCATTGGGTCTTAATGCAGTGTAGACGCTGAGCTGTTAAACACACGTCCAAATTATCTCTGTTGTTGCATTTATTATTATATATTCTTATTTTTACTGGAATGTATTTTGTATTGTATAATGTTGATTATTTGCCATTCAAATAAATAAATTGAACAAATGTCTGCTAATGCAGGTGAAATGTGGAAATGTTTAAAGAAAAGCAGTGTAAAAATAAAATAATATAAAAAAATATAATTAAATTAAATTAAAAATAGAATTAAAATAAATTAGATTAAAACATATAAAATTAGATTAAAATAAATAAATAGATCAAAATAAACAAATTTGAAAAATATTTAAATAAATAAATAAAAAGATGAATAAATAAAAATTAGATATATAAATAAAATGTATATAAATATAAATAAATAGATAAACTTGGTATTAACATAAATAGATAAAAATAAATAAAAAATTAGATTTAAATACACAAATATATAGAACAAAAAATGTAAAATAAGATTAGATTAAAATATATATGAATTAGATATATAAATAAAATGTATATAAATATAAATAAATAGATAAACTTCGTATTAACATAAATAGATAAAAATAAATAAAAAATTAGATTTAAATACACAAATATATAGAACAAAAAATGTAAAATAAGATTAGATTAAAATATATAAATATGAATTAGATTAAAAATAAATAGATGAATAAATAAAACAGTAGGATAAAATATATCAATAAATAAAATACATTGACATACATAAATAGATCAATGTAAATACAAATTTGATTAAAATAAATAGTTCAACAAATAAAATTTTATTAAAATGTATATAAATATATGAATATATGAACATATTATGAATAATGAATAGGAAATGTCATAAGTAAATAAATATATAGTACAGTGCTATAATGAGTAGGAAAAAACAATTAATAATTAAATTAGAAACTAAAATGTTTCACAGTATAAATCTGGTCTTTACACAAGAAACTATACAGATGCCTTTTAAATTGTAGAATTGGGGCCCCTTCCATTGTGCTAATGTACCAAAATGTATTAATAGTCCACATCTTAGTATGCACCAATATGTCGCTCTATAAAAACCTGCGTGTTTACATGCATTGTCTGAAAATAAAAGTCTGAAGGTAAATGTTCACATGTGACAGCACATGGTTTACTCACCTGCAGTCGAGGTTTTCCGGCCAGGTAGGGTGAGATACAGCTGTCACTTTTGGGTTTTTCGCAGGGTTTGGTGTACACGATCCCGTACATGACCCAGCATGTGTGCAGCACGTAGAGGAGGAAGAGCCCCACGATCAGAGCCGTCAGCGAGGTTTTAGGAAACATCCTGACTGCGTCAATCCCAGCACGCCGCTTCAGAGGACACACATGAGCAAAAGCCGCTCATCAACATGCTGTTCGGACGCTCGATGCAGAAAATAAAGCTGAGATCAGCTGTCGATCAGTCCTGATGCACAGACACTCCGAATCCACACATCAGCATCGTTCATAACCTCTCCAGACTGCTACTCTGATATCTCATCCGCGTTAGACTCCAGCATCCTCAGATATCGCGTATAAAGTCACCGATGGCTCCTCATGATGAAGCGAGCGTGTTTAATCTCTTTCATTTATCACTCGATTCGCTTTCGACGCGACGCTTCAATGAGCGCTTACTTCCGGGTTTCACTTCCGCCTCCTTCTTCTTCTTCTTGGGTTTATTCGCGGTTGGCAAACAACTTATTGGTGCATTACCGCCACCACCTGGTATGGAGTGTGGACCAGGATGTCATATACATATACATTTAGTCTTTGCAACTTTACAGATCTTCTTTATGCACCAAGAGCTTGTAACACTCCAAAGAGAAAGGAGAAATTGAAATCGCATCATATGACCCCTTTAAAAAAAAAAAACATTAAAAAAACGATATTCTTCCACTTAAATTAGTTTCTCTATATTGAAACAATAGATTATCACACTTGTCTTTTGACTCTTTCCGCAAAATATCTATTAAATCAAATCATATTTTCATCTCTCCCAATTTTTGAATCATGTCTTCTTTCTGTTTCATATTTCTGACAATATATCATAACATGTTCTACTGTCTCTTCCTGCCCCCAGAAATCACATTTCCCTGTGTTATGTTTACCTATCTTGTGTCCAAACCTAAGCCTCGATGTTATTATTTCGTCTCCCCTATTCCTCACTGTACACCTCATTTCTCCCACTTTCCTTTGAATCCTATGAAACCATTGCCCTTTTCTTGTTTTTTTTCCCATTGACTTTGCCACCTTTCCTCCAATCTCTTATTAATGATGCTCTTGATTTCTGCCTTGCTGATATTAACTGTAAAATCAATATGAATACTTTTAGTAACTTCCTTTGCTATTTTATCAGCTATTTCATTTCCTTGAATTCTGTTGTGTGTTGGGATCCATAAAAAACCCACCATAAGCCCCATAATTCTTTGTAGTGTTTCTCTCATCTCTATTAAAATATCTGGTCTGCTGGTTGAATTACACAGTAAACTGGTTAACGATGAGCTTGACTCTGAACAAATGATTGCTCTTAGTGGCCTTGTATCTTCTATCCACCGTAAAGCTAACCAACATTTCCCCTGAATATACTGACAGTTCTTCACTGACCCTTTCCCCCACTCTGATGCATCTGTATATATCTGAATTTAACCATAGTAATTAATATCAATGTATTCTTGTAATGTAATGCATACCAAAATGTAATTTATTTTTATTAGAAATGGAATATCTGAAAGAGCCTCTAATGCAAATTAATAACTAAAAGAATGACATACTGTTAGATTTCATGGAGGATTTTTTTATTGTATAGTTCCCTCACTGTAGTCCTTGATTTTGTCCTACGGAAGGAGGAAGATAATTTGAACTATTGTTTAGTTGTTTTTATGTGTGTGTTTTTATTATTATTATTATTACTTTATTGTATTTATCTCTCTCTGTCTCTCTCTCTCTTTTCTTAAATGCTGTTTTACAGATTAAGATTGCTCTTCTTTCTTGTGTATGTGGACTTAATTGTTAAAATGTATTGTAATGAATCATCATTTCAACAATTAAAAAAAAAAAAAGATACTGATCGAACCAAAAAAATAAAATAAAATTGCTGTTTTGGCCAAATAAAAATAACTGCAAGTTTTTTAAACCTTTAAAAACACATTTATAATATAATTTTTATATAATATAATTTAATATATAATTTATTATTATTTATTACAATTATTATTGTAATTATTTATTTAATCTCTCTTCTCTTTAATGCTGTTTTACAGATTAAGATTGCTCTTCTTTCTTGTGAATGTGGACTTAATTGTTAAAATTTATTGTAAAGAATCATCATTTCAACAATAAAAAAGATACGGATCGAACAAAAAAAAATTTTAAAACATATTTACATTTACACGTCTTTGGAGATCAATAGTCTGGATATAAAGACTTTTAAAGGTATTATCATAATCAAAGATATATAATAATATGATCCTAAACTTTTTACTTTTATTTACCTAAAAGTGTATTTACTATTTAAGATACATTAATTAAATATTTTAAATGTATCTTCCACTGTGTGAAATATTCCGGTGATTTTGGCGTGTAGTGGCCACGGATCGTCACGGATTCTGCTTCCGTTTCGCACAGGAAGTGATTCCCCAATTCTTTTTTTTCTTTTTTTTTTCTAGTTATACTCTAGACAAACATTTGTGTCCTTTTTTTATTGCTGAAGTGTGTTGATATTTCTTCTTCTGCATTCAACTGTACAGACGTAAATTTACTTTCCCTTCAGCCTGAGGCGTATTCATTTAACTTTTGGTGTGAAAGGGCTTTTATATTTGCCAAAAATAGAACTTTTTTATTTTAAAAACAAACAAGCAAGCCCTGTCCATATTTTAAAAGTAACGCAAAAGTAACGTAACGTCATTAGTTACTTTTTTATGGAGTACCGCAATATTGTAATGCATTACTTTTAAAAGTAACTTTCCCCAACACTGCCCTTAGCTGTTTCTGTGCAAACCTGGCTATAGGTCTCAAACATCCAATCATTATGCGCTCCACACTCCTATCCAGTAGGTGGCGGGAATGCACCATTTAAGTTGGTTTGCCAACCGCCATTAACACCAGAAGAAGAAGAAGGAGCGATTCCCCTCCCCTCAAAGATCAAGTAGCATCCGACGCTTTTCGCTACAATATTTTCTGATTTCGGTGGAGGATTTACTCTCAAAATCCACCGCCAGCATGAAACTCGTCAGGTAATAACCCTCTATATGTATTATATTATTAATATGCACCGATTCTCCGCAGTGACACGTGATGTAATCTGACGGATGGAGTTAGATTGTGTGTAGCTGTTTGTTAGCCGTTAGCTGCAGCAGGCGGGAATGAATGAACCAGGATGAGATTGTTTGGGTTTTTCTTGTTTTAAACGTATTTGTGTTTTAAACATGTAATTCGTGGGTTTAGTCTTAGATTGATGAAATTGTACATTTAAGTTAATAGATGCCAGGCCTTCAATCTAACAAATGCAGCAATAGAAACGACCACTTTTAATGCTAGTAACTTTCTGTTTGCTTGTTACTACAAATGCAATCCGTGTATTTATGTTACTAGGGAAATATTATACAATTAAGACGAAATTAAGAGGTTTAAAGTACAATTTCATATTTCTAGCTGTCGAATTCCTACATAAAACTGAAGACGGTGTCATTATGTAATGGGTTTGGCAAAATGCGATATTTGTGCTGCTGTAAGGTTGTTAATGTAAAAGTCAATGTTTTTGATTGTGATCCCACAGGTTTTTGATGAAATTGAGCCATGAAACTGTCACCATTGAGCTGAAGAATGGCACACAGGTCCATGGCACCATTACAGGTAATTATGATTCAAAATAATGCAACAAAATAGGAACTTTTACACTGGTGTCAAAGTATCTGCGTCAAGTTTACGTTAAAGGATTAGTTCACTTCCAGAATAAAAATTTCCTGATAATTTCTCACCCCCATGTCATCCCAGATGTTCATGTCTGTCTTTCTTCAGTCGCAAAAAAATGAAGGTTTTCAAGGAAAACATTCCAGGATTTTTCTCCATATAATGGTCTTCAATGGGGACCAATGGGTTGAAGGTCCAAATTGCAGTTTCAGTGCAGCTCCAAAGGGCTCTACACGATCCCAGCCGAGGAATGAGTCTTATCTAGTAAAACGATCTGTCATTTTCTTAAACTAAAAATGTATACACTTCAACCATAAATGCTCGTCTAGCACTAGCTCAACTTCACCCATTACGTAATCACGTTGGAAAGGTCACGCGTGACGTAGGCGGAAGAACCGACCCAGTGTTTACAACGCGAACGTGCAAAGAAAGTCAAACGCGCTTTACAAAAAAAGGTAAAACAACGATGTCGGGCGATTTTGAAGTTGGAGGAGAAAATGAGATGGAGTTTTTAAACCTACCCTAACTTTTTGAATCGGAGTACACAGACGAAGAGCTAACCGTGTGTGACCTATCCAACTTGATTATGTAATGTGTGAAGTCGAGCTAGTGCAAGACGTGTATATACTAGGGATGTGCATCTCATGACTCAGGCCGATACGATACGCATCTCGATGCATAGCCAATGATACGATACATTAAAGATACATATGAAGCAGCTACCGATGCGATACGATTCGATTCAACACAATGTGATTCTACGCAATGGAAAAAATATGATCACTTCTAATGCCTCAAGGCCTGTTTCATAGGGCTTATTTCAGTTAGTCTGACTAATTGTCAAATGATTTGGTTCCATAAAGCAAATTTAACATAGGCCTATCAAGCTAGTCACCGTGGCAACTTATGCTGGGAAACTAAATCAGGTTAACTGTCAGACTAAGCTGAGTTCCTCTAACACGCATCCACTAGTAATTATATATAAATAAATCGTTTTTTACCGATGCAACTATGTTAGAAACGATGCATCGCGATACAAATGCCAACTTGTATCCAATGCACACTTTTTAAACCGATGCATCGCATCGTTAACTTTTAATGCCGATGCACCGAGCGAATCGAGGAATCTTCCCGTCCCTAGTATATACATTTTTTATTTTGAAAATGACATTGTTTCGCTAGATAAGACCCTTATTCCTCAGCTAAGATAGTGTAGAGCACTTTGAAGCTGCACTGAAAATGCAATTTGCAACCCGTTGGTCCCCAATGAAGTCCATTATATGGAGAAAAATCCTGTAATGTTTTCCTCAAAAATGTTAATTTCTTTGCGACTGAAGACAAAGACATGAACATCTTGGATGACATGGGGGTGAATAAATGATGAGGAAATTTAAATTCTGGCAGTGAACATCCTTTAAAGAGTGATTCTTGAATTGACAGATGGCTGAATGTTTCTCTTTGAATTCTGTGAACAGGTGTGGATGTCAGTATGAACACTCACGTCAAAGCTGTGAAGATGACCCTCAAAAACAGAGAGCCCACTCAGCTGGAGTCTCTCAGTATCCGTGGCAACAACATCCGCTACTTCATCCTGCCCGACAGTCTTCCTCTGGACACGCTGCTGGTCGACATCGAGCCCAAAGTCAAGGCAAAGAAGCGAGAGGCTGGTGAGTGTTGGAAAACCGTCTGAACTGAACATGACAAACTGATCACAGAAAATGTTAATTTGTTTGCGTCTCTTTCTTACAGTGGCTGGCCGTGCTCGAGGAAGAGGAGGACGGGGTCGTGGCAGAGGAAGAGGACGTGGACGCGGCGGGCCGAGGAGATGAATCTCTCAAGCCACTGTACATTTGTGTGCTTTGTACAGCATTTTCTTTTTCTTTTTTCATTTAGAAAATATTTTGTTTCTCTATTGTTTGAATTTTGTACATTAAATTCATTTCTTTTGAAAACTGTTTTGCGTCTTACGCTGCTGAGCTGTTTGTACTGATCATATAAGGCAGAGATGTTTCTGCAAAGGTGTCTGGTTATTTTTCTACGTTTTTGTCAATAAACTGCTCGATTTAACTTGGGTAGTTGTTTGCTGAAGGATGTTCCTCTTTATTTAAATGATAATGGCCAGTTGAAGTCGAATAATATTATTTAAAGTGAATTTAGACCACAATAGAGTTTGTTTTTCTGTTCCATTAATTCAGTGCTTACTGCAGTTGCTACTGAAAACCTCTCCCTTCATCTCGTATCTGAAGTTTGCTGTTCATGGGAACCCTGGAAATACAAGGGAATTTTAATATTAAGATTTCTATACTTAATACACACATTTCTGGTTATGCACAAAAAGTCGCTCTTTTTAAAAAAATTTTTTTTTATTCAATCTTTGATTTATTATGCTCAAAAATCCTGATTCAGTAATTAGAAGAGCTTTGTTTTTTCAAATATGTGGAAACAAAGCAAGTCAAAAACTGTCTACTTCCATTAAAAAGTTATGATCTAACATATTTACATTTGCTTTGGTTTAACAACAAGTGAAAAGTATCCTACCAACAGCCTAAACTCCTCCTGTTTCCGTGTAAAAGAATGCGTGAGGCTTTTACTTTGAAAAATATAATCAAACAGCACGAATCAATGAGTCCTTAGCGAATCGGCTCGTTCCAAACAGCCATTCGATTTTTTTTTTTTTCATTGTTGTTCAAAATAGCGTGTTGCTGGCATCATAATTAACATTGCACTTAAGTTAATTCTCACTGTGTTTTTGAAATACTGTGAACAAACTGTTCACACGTTGTGAAGTGTGAACGTTACTAACGGTGTTTGGGAGTAACTAGTTACATGTAACGGCGTTACGTAATTTAATTACAAAATAAATGTAACTAATCAGTTACAGTTACTAAGAAAAAATGTGTAATTAAATTACAGTTACTTATGAAAATGTTAACGATTACAAACGGGATTACATTTGAATATTTACACACATCCACATACAGATTTAATTGATTTCTTTCCCAAATTGCACTGACTACTCTGAGACATACGGCCCTATAATTTCCGCGACGCCGAAAACAGACTGGTTTGTAGAATCCAGTCACAAAAACGGAATTCCTAGATCCTAACGCGTACGGAATATGCCACATTTTGGACGAATAAATCAAAAGTAGGTCAGTACACTTGAATCAAAACGCGATATGGA